>NC_137702.1:15936283-16046283 GCF_964034855.1 Anser brachyrhynchus | reverse complement strand
ACAGACTCAGTCCCTGCCATGGTCATTCTTTCAGTGTAAATGTGTCCTCATGCATTAGGTTTTGAGTCGGGCTGTAGCTCAGACAGCTGAGTTACCAGCTCTGTCTGTACCTTCTCACCCCAGCAGCCATCTCCTTGTCATGAGCCTCATTAGAATTACACTCTACAGCAGGATTCTGCGACACAAAATCCTTCTCTGAGTCAGCACCTATGGCCACTACAAGGCCTACAACAGCTGCAGTAATACCTCAGTGAGCCATTTTAACCTCTGAGAATAGCTGCACAACTGCCATGTGCTTGTACACCACACTAACTCTAAATAGAACATAGTACTTCTCTAAACCCTTTTAGGAAAATGACTGGATTGTACTGAAACCAAAAAGTATGTTGTCTAGAGCTCTGGACAGATTTAATGCAAGAGGGTGGTGGGCCGAGAAACTGAACAGCTATAAGGTAAAAATGCAGATTTACAATGACATCTGAAGTAACACACATTTGTTTTTATCCATTAAGTGTTCCTCTGGCTAACTCGTTAGAGACCCCACTTCATCTACTATCCATTTTTGTCAATGTAGAACTTGGAAAAAAAAAAAGGAACTTAAAAAAAAGTCATGTATACAGATCCACCAACATATGTTTACCATATACCATGCATGATTGCAACCACTAACAACAAGGTAAATGGGGAAAAATATTCCTCCGCTGGAGTCAGTGAAGTCACACTAGACTAAATATGGTATTTCAAAAAAAATCTGAATCAGGTCCATTGTTTACAGAATAACTTATTAGTATCTGTATGCTAGGGTTTTGTCAGGTGTTTCATTATAAATCCTCATTTTGGAAAGTTTAAAACTCCAGGGTAGCATTGTTTTAAATTACAGGAGCATAGATTTTACATAACTATAATGCTTTTTTTTTTTTAATCCTATACCTCAACAATATCTTTATTCACTCAAATGAAGTTTGGCATGCAAGCAACCCATAATGAAAAACAATTGCTTTTTTTTTTTTTTTTTTGAGAAGTAAATATATATTTAATACAGAACAGTTATTTCATTTTTAAACTGTTTACATATGCTTGGCAAACTGAGCCGCCAGCATACTTACAAAAGCCGCCTTAGCAGGGAACATGCCTAGTACCTGACTATAGTCTACAACCTAAACAACAGTACGGATAATCACAGGACAGACTGGGTCCCTCCTCTCTGAATTTTAGCCCATGAAAACCCAATCTGCTCTTTTCAGAAGCCACAGAGAAACATTTGCAGTTGAGACTGACTATGCAGAAGCCACCTTGGCTGAGCCGCGTGGAGGCTCCATTTCGAGTCACCCACCAGAGCTGCCACCTGCAGACCACCACGGCCCCGTTCCCAGCTTGGCTGCAGAAATGTGCAAGATGCATGTTCGGCTCGGGCAAGTCTGAGTACTACATGGTAGACTGCTCACTTGGGGAGGATAATGTGTGGCTACCAGCTGTCAAACCCCAAATTGCTCCCGGCCAGATTTGGTTTGGAGATTAATATTTAGGTGCCAGATAATTATGTTTAAACTTTTAGGGCTCCCTTTCCCCAGCCATTGGACTCCAGCGATACCTGTAACTTTGTCGTGATTTTATCTGGTGTTGCTATTCTTTTGTCTGTTCAACATTCATTTAACGTTTATTTGGTGAGTACTTTACTCAAATACCTGTGATAGTAAGAGGTTCCTTGTGAATTTTTGTCTGATATCCTGAAACTCAACTTCTGGTTTAAAGTAAACACGTGAGTAGCTGCAATACTTTTCTCTGGCTTTGCAGGTAATAGCATAGGATTGTTCCTAGATGGTATCCTTCCAAGCCTCAGGATCCTGGATACATAGCCTGTTTCCATGCATTGCATGCATTTCAGCATGCCAAAAACGTCCAGAGAGAAGCTGGCACATAAACCTTCAAGGGAAACCGTGCCCATTGTGCAACTTTCCCTCTTTCATTAATCCCAACCAAATTATTCCTCACCACTTACAGCTTTATCTTGGATAAGAAACTGTTTTCCTAGAAGGTTGTGTGTGAAGGCCTATGTGATGTGCTGCAGTAACCACTGGCTCGGTTTGCTTTGTAAAGTTATTGCCTGATCAAATTAGTTTAAATACAGAAAAAGTTCAAATCAGTTGTCGACTTCAGGGAACTGACAGATGCAAGTACATTTTCTGAGTAACTGTTTGTTACACAGTAATGGTTTAACTTTAGAAATAAAACTTTCAGACCCAAGCTCAGCCCTGTTAGCAATACAGATTTTGTCTAACATACATAATGAAACCAGCAAATTAGGTCCCATGGCCATAAACCTCACAGAGGGAAAGCAAACAGAGCATGAATCAAAAAGCTTTAGACGGCAGTAAACTATTGGTAACATATTTGATACTTTGATTTTTTTGCCTTAATTTATAAGTTTGGCTGTTAAAATCTGTGTGCATCTGGAAGAAAAAGCTGAATTCAAAACAAAATATGGAAGTGTAAGACTCCTAATTTAAAATAAAAGGTCCAGGTCAATAGAAGCTGTGACACAAACACAGTCATCAAAAGTTAGGTCAAATCTTGTTATAACTCTTTGCCACTTTATCCTTCACTTGTGCAATTCATCAGGGCAGTCCAGCACGTACAGCACTGACACCTCCCATGCTGTGTTTGGCCCCTTGCAATTTTGAAGACTTCGCTTCTAATTTCTTGACCCTGTCTGGTTTATACCTTAGCCTTTATTTTACTCAGCTGCAGGTTTTCATACTCGCTTTGGTTAAAATAAATTAAAAAAAATAATAATAAAAAAATTGAAATCTTTAAAAATCTAGGTTTTAAAATCCCCTGAATACCAGTTATTGACCTGATCATAGAGGTATAAGCTTTAAACACACACATTGACCTAATTAAGTTAAAACCTATTTAGGGAGTTTTAAAATATATTTTATTGCATCACGGTCTATAAGAACCTCATCGTATCCATTCATGTTTAGTTTGTTAAATACATGTTTATGCATTTTTAAGCAGCCATTGTATGACTCCATTGCAATAAACCACTGACAAATTTGGCTCGTGGAGTTTCTGATCTAATAGATCACTGGAGCTGAGTATTCTGCATGCTTAATAACCTTTTATTCCGTGGATTTAAATCACCACGAAGCTTAATGCAGTAAAGAACAACAAGAGAAAAAATAAAATAAAATAATTAAAATTGTACAGATGTCATTGAGCTTGTATTTCAGCCTTGAGTTATTGAGTGCTTTCAGAAAGCAACTACCAAAAGTATCCAAGTGCCCATAATAGACTGAGCTCCTGCAAATGCTTTTTATTTATAGGTGAACAAAACAGATTGCACAGCCAGTTCATTACAGTTTGGGTGGGGAGAAAAAGGGAACAGTGCCTTTTCAACTTAAAAACAACCAAAAGGCTTTTGTTTTTTTGACAATTTGTAAAAAATATTTGCTCTTAGGCTGAAACCTTACATGCCAAGTTTCAGCTTGGAACTCATTTTTACGACTGAATTATAAAGCCCCTGAAAACAGAGGTTTCAAGCAAGAATGCTGACACAGCCTTAAGTACAGTGGCAAGAAAGGAGAAAAAGGAGTGCTGTAATGCATATAACTTGTTTTTTCTCATTATTGCTTTAAAAGAAGCAGCTTGTTGCCTACCCTTAGGCATCAGACAATGTTTAAAGCATGTCTCATCATACAGTCTTGCTACCAGGTGTGTGGAAAAGGCCTCATACAGACCCTCTTCTGAAATGAAACCGGTAACTCACTCAGGTAGAGGACACTGAATTATTTCCTGATTTTTAATGGGATTTTTTAATCTGAGACATACAGGCTCACGTGGCTTGGAGGAAATAGGAAAGCACATAGCTTATGTCTTAGCTGTTCTTTAAATCTTATTTTAGGCTAAGGTCTGCCAGTAAAACTGGAAAAAAGTAATGATGAGCTGCTTGTGCAGATTTAAAGTATGATGCAAATTACTAGAAGATGATGTGTAAGAATCCATATTGTTTTTGGCTATATTTACATCCTGACTTTTTAAGGTGGCTTATTAAGTGGTTTACAGTGCAAACAGCTCACATTGTGCATTGCTGTGAGTGCGAGACTTCCCATGTTCTTTCATTAAGAAAAACACCTGATAAAGAAGAGCTTTTCAGAGAGCTGAACTGACGAAGGTACAAGCAGTTCAAACCTGAAAATACTCGATAACTTTTTCAAAACTTTGCTAAAAGTTAGCCAGTGAGGCAAAGTAAATTAAACGAACATAGAGACTATATGATGGCTACCTTCTTGTTGAACACATCATTTAAATATATAATATACTGAGCCTTTACAATGCATAATGTTGTTTTTGTGTTGAAAGTGTGTTACATAACTGGAGAAATCCCTGTGAGGGTGCAGAGGCCAATTTAAATTATGAGTTTTTTATAGCATTGGCAGCCACGCTAAACAACAACACAGAAAATGTGAGATGTTAAAGGGAAGGGAGGGACAGGGCTCCACTGTTTTCAGTGCTTCTCAGGCTTGGGCTTTATTTCCACCTTAAAATCTTTACCTGGCCATGATCTGTTGTTCCATTACTGGAGGGCAAAAATGGGAGGAATTGTCTGGGCTAAATTGCAATTAGGCAGCCCTGAGAGAGGCTGGCACCAGTTAACTTGGGATATTGGAGTGAAAAGGCCCGTAATCAGCCTTCGGTCATGTAGAACAATGCATAAAATTAAATTGACATTAATGAATAATTGTGTAATGAAAATGGAAGAGGAGAGTTAATTGCATGTTACAGTGAGTGTAATGCCTAGATAACCTTGCATTTAATGCTATTCTTAGCCCTGCTGCCAAGACTTCTACAGAGCCTCTCTCTGCAGGAAGTCATTAAAGCTGTGAGTAGATAATGCAGGCTCAGTGAAACCTAAGTGGCAACAATATAACAAGAGTTTCTTTCAGACTTTAGTGTTTTCAGAAAAAAGGGCATGTTGAGGTAATTTGTACACATCGGAATGAAAACAGGAAACTCGGAGCAATCTATTTGTAGTTTGTCCAGTTCCCCAGAATTCGCAACTATTGTTGAAACCAAAGTCAATTCACATAATCAAAGACGAGACTAACCATCAGTGCTTGCAACACAGTAAGCATCCAGCTGTCTGCAGCTAAAACTTTGTTTTGTTAATCACCTAGTACAGCAAAGGAGACGAAACACTTGACCTTAGACATAAGGCGGCGGTGGGAGACATCTTCAGCACTATCCTATTGACACAGCTGGTTTGTGCTGATAAATAAGACTCCAGAAAAGTATGATTAAAAACTTGCTCCATTTTCTGTATCTTTGAAGATCAAAAAGAGCGTCTGTTTACATGCATGCATATTTCCCCAAACTTTTTAACTGGTACTCCCCATAAAACAAACTTCCTTCCCCATGTTTCTCTTTATAGCATTTTTTTTAAATAAGATTTCAGAGTAAAGGTTTTGTTTGTTTTCAACCTTTTGAATGTCCTGGGAGAGTTTACTCCCAACAGAGATACTTGTTTTTGCCTTAGGGACGTTGGTTGCCATCATGATGCTGTATTGATTACAGTGGGATTGTCCTTCAACAATATGACCCCGCTTCTAATGGAGACCTGGCAGTCAGGAAGTTAAAAGGACAAAAGGAAAGCTTGCCTCTTGAAAAACAACCAGGGCCAGAACAAACAATTAAAAATCCTGAAAGGCAAACATTTTCAAAGTATATAATTTTGTAGTTGTTGAAAATACATTTGCATCTGCATTATTAAAAACAAGTCAATGATTTATCATTGCTGATCCTACCTTTGTGTTACAGTTCTTTTTGTAGAGACAAACGTGAGTACTTAGTTCAGAAAAAGATGTCTGTTTGGAAAAATCATTATATTTGGAAGGCTATTCTGTTTGTGAATGCTTCACAAACTCATCGACTTTGGCAATGTGTATTTTGTAGGTAGTTCACGTGTTACAAAGTGATATAAAGAGAAGCATCCTGTTACATTTTGAGTCTTGACTGAGACTTGACTAACTCATCAGTTAAAGGAAATAGGTGAACATTTTGATTCAGTCTCTGTAGATATGCTGTTGACCTGCGGTTATCGTATCCAGTCAAACTGCATCCAAGGAAAACAAGGAGCAGAGTGCCCCTTGCTCTGATGATCCTGCCTCTTGGGAAAGCTCAGAGCTTGGTGTCTTCACTCCTGCAGGTCTCTCCTTGTATTCTTTGGAAATGGCCTGGGGAGTTCACGTTACTGCTAAAGGCTGTGTAAGCCCATCACCGGCTGGGATCCTGCCTGCGCAGAAGTGAACGTGAGACGTGACAGAAACTGCAGTGAGGAATGTCATGGGCTGGTGGCTGCATCTGAACCATGGCTGGAGACAGCCTCTTACAAAAGCTGAACTCACCAGCGGCGCTGTAGGCGCTTCACCTCTTCTAGTCAATTAGTTTCTCAGAAGCCTGTGGCTAAGAGACAGGATGAACCACAAAGGCTTTTGTAAACTGTAAATTGTTAACAAATTTCAGGTGGTGATGCGAGTTGTCTGTGAAACAGGAAGGCAGCAATACATTTGGGAGTGAAATGTTTTTTTCTGGCACATAACTGGTCTGTGGACCTCACCATAATAAGGTGACATAGCTGAAGACTGCAAGGGGTTTCACGAAGGATTTAGGCATGGCTACAGGGCAGGGACAACACGCACACGTGGAACCTTTGACATGACTGGAAGTTAACGGGAGGTTCCTCTTTCAGAAGGCCCTTCCACAGCTGCCTGCTCTGGGCTTTTCAAAGCCTCTCCGGGGTCACCTGCACGGAGTGGTGCCAGAGGGACTGGCGGGCTGATTGCAGCACAGTCACCCCTTTGTTCTGCTCAATGAGCACTCTCCGTCCCTTCACACACCTCAGCAATGCAAACCTGTTGCTGCATAGTGTGGATGTCACTATCAGAAAATATCCATCAGTGAGGCAGACCAGGCGACGTGAACTTGACATTACTTTCTCAGCCATTTGTATTGGAGTAGTTGAATTTCCACCTTCTTTGTGAGGCGGAGGTAGCGCTGCACAGCTTCTTCCCGTCCCACGCAGGCAGCGCATGTGGCAGATGTGCTCTCCTCTCTCTGGTTAGAAGCCCCTCCTGCTCGCTTCCTCGTGGCACCTCTCCTGTTTTGTGCAGTTTCCTACAGACCCAGGAGGGGTGATAGTAACTCAGCTTAGAACAAAACCTCTGATTATGCTCTGCTAAACTGTTGTGCATGACAGCAAAGATATTTTGCCCAGTGTGCTTAATGGTTCATACATTTATGCTTTGTATGTTGCTTTTTAGTTGTTATTTGTTCTCAGTGTCATGAAAGTTAGCTTCACATAAAATATAACCAAAGTTTTTGAATTGAAATGTCTAAATGCGGACATGGATATAAGTAACCTGTTATAATGAGAACAACTTTGAAAACAATCCACTTACTGTTTCATGGGTTCAGTGAACTATTCAGATTTTGTGGGTATGCTCTGACTCATGCAATGCCCTGTTGAGTGCATTTGCTATACTGGAGTACAGGGATGCTTGCCATCAAGAATATTTCTGTAGCATGAATGGTGTGATTGAAAATAGCCACCTACTACATAGGGACCTGTAAGTAACAAGGACAAATGCCTGTGGTAAATCAAAGCTTGCATGAGCACTTACATTTTGCAAAAGAACAAGTGCAAAATGTTGCCTTGGTGTGGAGGTTAATGCTTTCGCAAGGGAATGCAACTGGGGATAGATGCAGACTGGTCAAAAACAGGGAGTGCAGCCCAGTGTCTGCCACTGCGTCAGGTGATGTGGACCCATGTACCGACCTAACCAGTGCTCGGGGGGGCACAAGCCTTCACCCCTTTTCGTTCCCCCACCAAACACGTGCTTCCATGGAAGCTGGAAGATCCGTTCTCTGAGACTGAAGCAACTAAAAATTCAGTTCAGCCAAACCCTGTTTTAAACTTCAGACAGGAATCGACTCCAAACTATCCCTAGTAATGTATTGATGCTTAGACTGTGAACTCACATATCTTCTTTCATTTTCTGCTTATACTTCACCTGTTGCTTTGTGGGATGCGTTATATAAATGGTCTTTTTGTTAATTGCTCTGAAACATTTTTCCAGCATGTGTCCCAAGCTCTGTTCTTCATTCGTCTTTCCCATGGAATGAACAAGCTAGCAGAACTGTATTAATTTCCTTCCTTAAGCTGGCTAGCATGTGTTTTAAGCTGTTCAAACAACTGAGCACAGAATTGTTACATCAAATTCCTTGAGACTGAAAGAGAGTGGAGAAACAGCTAAACTTCAGCCTTCTGCTGCTCTTCCCCTTCCATGGTAACTGCTATAAAGAAAATGGAACAATGAAGTCACTTTTAATTCATTGCCCTTTTTATCTCTTTAGGGGAGCATTAATTTTTTATTTTCATTTTCTGCATTGCTCTATCCCACATTCAAGGATTTTGTATAGTTCAGTAAGGTGGAGCTCTTTGCCTTAAAATATGTGGACCTGAGTCCATTTTCACTAATATTTGCTTTGTGCGAGTACCAGTACATTAGCCTCTGTGGATTTTGTTAATCCAGATTTACTTGTGTGAGAGTTGACTCTGACCCAGAACGTGCCTCATGCAGTGCATTTTAAGGATGGGAATGTGTTTTCATGAATTCTAGCTGAAGCAGAAATAGATGTTGAAGCTATAAAGACACTATGTGAATCCTCTAATAAAGCCCATAATTACATTGACTAGAGTTCACTGAAATAACTGAACAATATTCAGCAGGAATCTAACATTTGGCAACTTTCTGGGTGGCATAAATCAGTATATTTAGCAGATGTTTCCAGTGTATTGTCTTCTTTGTATTTTGTATTTGTTTTATGGAATTGATCTGATGACTCACAGACATAGGATTTTGCTGCTTGAAATTAGAACTTATAATGGTCTTGCCCTAATTCACACATTGTTCAGACCAGATGACTTGCCTGTTTCCTCCCGCAGTGTTCAAGGCCTGTGGACTTTGCTGAAGGTCAAAACAAAGGAAAAAAGCAATCAAATGCAATTTGGGGAGTCGTATTAGAATAGATTATAAAATAGGGGGTGGATGAGGAGATGAGTGCTCCGAGGCATTGGAATAGAGTTTTAGGAGCAAAGCAGTTTTTTTCCATTGACACATTGCTCTCAGGAGTG
This sequence comes from Anser brachyrhynchus, assembly GCF_964034855.1. Lineage (NCBI taxonomy): Eukaryota > Metazoa > Chordata > Aves > Anseriformes > Anatidae > Anser > Anser brachyrhynchus. The sequence goes on along the minus strand of NC_137702.1, from coordinate 16,037,090 downwards.
TAAGCTCTGCTGAAGAAGACTGACATGTTCATTCCTGGGCTCATTACAATGAAGAAAATTAGGAGAAATCCACTTCCTTATATAACTCTGTTTGATAGGCATGTAAAGAGGATCACTTGATCATGGTCAGTAAGCATCAATATTGGGAAAGGAATTTTGAGGGGAAGCTCTATAGGATGAGTAAGACAAAGTTTAAGGAGATCCAAGTCAAATAAGCTCCATCTCATTAGAAGTTTTAGAATTTTAAGTCAGGGTATCTGACCATCACAACAGTTCAACACTTGTGGTGGGTTGCCTACCACTAGAAAGCATTCACTAGTCTTAGTGGTTATTCTAAAAGATATGTGCTAATTCTGGTAAAGAAGGTCTCAAGAGGTGACTAGGGAGTCCACTGAACACAGTCCTGACAGCACCAGTAATACCACTTGAAATGCTAACAGCTATGTATGAACAGATGCTGCAGATGAAGAAATATCCCCTGTCCCAGTTCTGCCGCTGATTCCACTGGAAAAAAGAGCGGGTTCATCATGGAAGGAATCTTATATATTCCTCTAAGGAATATTTGCTGTCCTAGTAAGCCGTACTGTACCTACACATTGGCAGTAATTTTTATTACTTTTTTTTCTACTTTGGTTGAATAATCCTTTCTATTTTGCATGGAGATACATTTGGTGAAAAACGTAAGAAATAAAGTAACTTCTGTCTGATGCCAAAAGGAAACTGAAGGAAAACAATTGTTAATCTGCTGGTTTATTACGGTATTTATCTAATATCATAGAGTTGGAAGGAAATATAGCTTTTGTTTCAGTTTTTCATAGCTTTTACACAAACATGTTGATTTCCCAGAACTGACTAATCAATTAAATTAAGTTTCCCAATCTTACTCATTTTTAATAGCTCTATTATTCACTATATCAAAAAATCAAGAGGATGATAAGATAATCATTTTCTCTTGAAACTGTGCAGGTTTCTGAATTAATTTAAAAGATACTGAATCAAGAGACACACTGTTGTAGGGCTGAAGCTGAATATTGTTCGAGCTTGCTAAATCCAGTTCAATGGGACAAATGCATTACAGCTATACCTGGAGCCAGAGCCGTCTACAGCTTAGGCATAAGTGGTTGGCCTCTCTTAGCTTAAACACTGAGCATACTTTCCTACACTGGGATCAAGATTCTTGATAGATTAATAAACAGTAGAAATAAATAAAGAGGTAATATAGCTGAACAGTTGATTTGGTTAAGACTGCAAACCTTTCCATTAGGATAATTTTTTTAGCTTCATGAGAGTTAATAAACACTGTTGAAACAATGCTCACAACAACACTTCCTTGTTTCTGCAGAAATCTGTATGTGCTTTAATCAGTTTTTAAGTACTTTGCATGTCTTTTATGTGATATTTAAATCCATTTAAAAATGTTAGGTATAGTACATTGAAATAGTAGTCTCCTTTGAGACCAGATGTTTTTTCATTTAAACTTGTTAAAGCAAAACTTTGATATGTTTTCTCATAGCTTATTAGTGTAAGGGATATGTTATACATTGAACAAGGATGGTTTTAGGCTCTGTGTGCATGATGATATAATCTTTGTTCAATAACGGGAAAGGTCGTCTTTTCTGCTGTTGTACAGCTCCTACAAACTTATGCCAGTGATTTACTAGAGATTTTAATTGCATTGTGACAGGTAGCTAGACATTGTTATTATCTCTGAATCTGTAGCAATTATGTAGGATGCCGTAGCAGCGGAAATTTAAGAATTCTTGTCATTCTCTGCCTGTCTTGGTCAAACCAAGTGATGAGGGTGGTAATGCTTCATACTGAGAAAATGCCTGTGACTGGGTTGAGTGGGTACATGCTGTCTCAGATTTAACCCCTATGGCATGCTGATACTCTTCTGTCCTATCTTCTGTGCCTCTTGAGATCATGAGGAAGATTGCTTCCAGATCTGAATACACCCTAGGCCTGGCCACATCTCTGTGTGCATGTTTATGAGGTGGAAAACTAAAGAAGTTCTTCTCAGATTTTCCTTTTTCTGTGAAGAAGTGATGATGAGATTCTTCAGAGTCAGCATCACCCCTGTCTCCGCTCCTTGTTGCAATGGGCAATCTGTTCTCTGTCCCTGGAGGCCAGGAAGATTTTTCACATGGTTTAGATTGACTGAAGTGAACATGGCTTGCCTACTTTTGTTGAGATTGGGAAATGTAGTGAAATTTGTGTGAAGTACTAACACCAACAGAGGAAGGATTTTTTTTTGTTCAGCACTTTTCTCTATCTACTGTTGGTAGCTTGATTGGTAGCTACAAATCGGTAGTTATTTTTGCCTAGACAGTGATTGAGAAGATCAAAGGCAACTGCCATAGAAAGGGCATCTCTGGCACTTGCTCATATGTGGCAGTGCAATAGCTCAGATTTTGCCAAGGACTCCACTCACCCACAGCCTCTGAACATTACTAACCGTGCTAGAAAAAAGCCCAGCTCCTATTTTAAAACCCTTTTTTTTCTCTGTTCTCACTTTTTTCTTACTTCTCTTTCTGTAAAACATACATCATAAGTCATAGGTCAAAAGATTCTCTAAAGTATTTGTTTGGGTGGTTGAAAAGACAAATGCTTAGCGGAATTTTCAAAGTCACTGAAGCTAAGTGCTTAAACCCCACTGATTGAAACAGAAGTCAGGATCACAACTTCTTTAGGTACTTTGGAAAAACCTATCCAGCACAGTTTAACACATTTGAAAGTCTGGCCGTCAGGCCCATGTTTCCTGGAAACCAAGTACCAAAAAATGTCCAATCAGCAGAACTTTTCCTATAACCAACTTAACGAGTCCTACTTTTATAACATCCTAACATTAATATTGACACACCATCACCCTCACTCCATTTTTCTCTGCAAAGTAACCTGAAGTAGCTTGCTTCAGCTCATGCTCCGTGTTTGAGTAACACATATGGGATCTGCCAGAGACAGAGAAGTGTGTTTCAGTTAAGAAGGCCTTGCAGAGAAAGACTGCCCTCTCAGTATGTCTGCGTCTAAACAAGGATGTTTTGTATGAAGCTTCCTTGATCTGAGTCAAATGTGAACTTGGAATTACAAGGTCCTAAGCAACCAGCACCTCCAAAAGTTTAGAGCATTGTCATGTGAGGCCAATAGCTTAAGTCTTATTGCATACATTCTTCTATCCTTCCTACTTGTGAAATTGGGGAAATGAGATAAATCAAAGGAGACTTCGTTCAATTCAAACATCTTATTATTAGTGTTTTCTTTCTCAAATGAACCAAAAAGAAGCTCAGATGGCCATACCCTTATTTTTCAGCTTGTTCATATTCCTTTTACAAAATTTTATTACTCTGAAGGGAATTAAACAATTACAAGTTTGCAAAATCATTACTTTTTATTTAGTTATTTTGTTTCTTGTGCATTGCATCTTGCAGGCAAATGAAACAGATCTTTAGCTGACGGTAGGATGACATAGGGATGGTGACAGTATAATGAGAAAGGAACTGCTGATTCAACTAGGTGGGGAAAGCTAGGATTGCACCATTAAAAACAAAAACAAAAAGAAAAACAACAATGACAAAAAACCCAACACACTCCAAAAGACATCTTCCAAAATTCTTGGAAAATTCTTAAGAGTGTGAGCTGTTTTGATCCAACCTATAGACAGAGAAATTCCTCAACTGATTAAAACAATTGTTTACAAATATTGTTGTGACCTGTAGCCTTAAAAAATGGCATGTAAAGTAGAACATCCCAGCAGAATAGTACTCTTGGGAAATCACCGACTGTAAGCTGAAGAAGTTGCCTTTTAGCCAGTGCTGAAAAGAATGCACTTTGTCTTATGATGACTCTGGGATAGACATTAAGTCTTTTCTCATAACTTTCATTCTCCACTTAAAAGTCCTTTTCATGTCCGTGGCTCATTTCCACATTTCTGTTCGGTGCTTTCAGAAGCAGCATGTAGCCCTCACCCTGACACAAACTGCAACATTTGTTTCTCTCCACATTCAGAACCTTCTTGAAGGTGATCTTGTCCCAAATGACACTTCAGACTGGAAAGCTGTCAACAAATGAGTCAAAACTGTCAGTAGAGAGCTGGGCTCAAGCTACCCAGCAGCCTAAGAGAGAGGAGTGGATTAGCCATATTCTCTTTGGAGTCATCTGGAAACCCTGACCCAGCCGATTAGATGTTGGAGGTGAATTGTTAGGGAGAAAGCTCTTGAGAAGATTCCCCAAGAGGAGATAGCGTTAGAAATTTTAAAGTTGTACGTTCGCTCATTAAGTATCTTTTATCTGAGCTTAGCTGAGAACATCAATAGAGTGCTTATGAGGAGTTCTGGCAGAATCATATATTACTTATACAGGGTGTATCTGTTTCCTGTCACATTTGTAGCTCATAAATACTTAAATCTATTGATATACCCCACAGAATATAGCTAGGGATTAATACAAGGACTATACAACTGCCATGGTGCCCAATAGAATCTATAAAAACTTTATTTTAAGGAACATGTGTATCTTGTTGTCTTCATATAAATGACAAATGCTTCCTGCTTTTTTTTTTCCTCCATCTCTGCTGTGCTTTAGCTGTGTCAATATTGAAATGTTTGCTCTACATAGAGATTATTATTCCAGTTAGGAATTTTTATGAGACCGGGGCCCAGGCCTGACCTTCTTACATGAATTCTGGCACTACCTTGCCGTGAAGGCTTCCTAATTGCTGATTACAACTCATCATTACAAGAAGACACTTATAACCAGGGAATTGAACCAGTATGTTTGAATCTGTTCTGGGTCAGATCCAGCTGTGATTGAAGCTGTTTTAGTTGGGATCTGATTCCAAGCCAGTAACAGTTTATTGTTCAGTTCACAGACCCTCAGCACCGGCCTTCAACAAGGGTAGGTGATAACCTCCATCTCCTTGCCATCCGTGGGCATCACTTTTACTTCGGGACCTGTATTGGAACTATTCTAATACCTTAAATTTGGTGTAGGGTACCATGCTGCTGGTGAGAAGGAAGTGATGCCATCAATACAGGTGGGGCCAGCACTAGCCAGAGGAGTGGGAGAGATGGAAGGGCTGGCTTGTTGGCGGGTCAAGTCTGCTTTTCCTCCCTTGTAAAAACCCAACTGCATATGGGTAGTGCAGCAGCACACAAACCCATTACCTGCACGTGTATACATCTCTGCCGCTAGGTAGAGTAGTGGCATTGCTGGAGGACGTGTGTGTCTGTGTGGTGTGCAAGGCCTGGATTATCCTTATGGCGTTTCAACTTGTCTTAGCGAATAACTTTTTGCCTCACTGATTATGATGTTGGTTTTCAAAAGGGCATTCATGTGGTTTTCACATGGGCATTGTCCTAATCCTGGGACTAATATAAACAGTTCATGGTTCTGCTTGCTTTTTGATGTTAAAAAAAAACAAGGCTGTAGAAAGGATTCTGAGAAATGCATACCACTGTTTCTGACTTTTGTCCCTAATAAAATTGGCAGGTCTGTCTCAGGGAGGAAGGTCACTGAGCACACAGTTTTAAACATGATGTGTTGGGAAAGAGTCATCACGGCTTCTGCAGAGGGACATCCTGCCACACTGGCCCACTCTGCACTGATTTTGGAAGAAGTTTCTTTTACAGTCAGAAATCTGATGAAAGGATAGTAATCAAAGGGTAAGGCATAACCAGGGCTTTTCAGGATAGGGAAGAGTTGGCAGCGTCATCTCCCAGGGGCTGTTGCTGGGATAGGTTCTGTTCAACCTTGTCATTAGTGACCTGGAAAAGGGAGCAAGTTACATCTCCAAGTTTGCCATTCATACTGTTCTCTCTTGGGTTGCCAGATGTTGTGCCAATGGTGACTACGTCCAAAACAACATCAGAAAACATTGTTGAAAAAAAAAGAATTCACTCAGAAAATCTCCATAATGTGTTTTTGCGTTACTGCTTAACCAGGGTTCTGAATATGGATGACAGTTAGACCACTGCTGTCTTCTTACTAAAGTCAGAGGTGCCATACTATCTTTCCTGGTACTTCTGTTGGAGTGTGCTCTCATTTATGCTGTGAGAGCATAGATACTGGCAGAAATAAGATTTTTTAAATTTTCTGTAAGGACATGATGTTCAGCTGTTAAACACAGTTTACTGTAGAGGCTGTTAGGGAAGTACCCTGCTCTCCCACATAAATATACCAACTCTCTAACTATCTCTTCTTCACAGCCTCCACAAACCAAACACAGGTTGTCTTCTGGCTAATGAAATCTTACTTGAGGTTGCCAGCAGCAGAAAGATTCTTGACATTTCACCATTTTTTTATTATATGTAATAATGTTTTTTTACACTGAGATTTTGGAGTGCTCCTCATGGAGTGCTGCTGGAGGCCTGCCCATGGAATGGTTCGGTAGCATCAGCCATCTGGCAAATCTGCACCTTCTCCACTTAGACGTACATCTAGTTACTTCTCCCCAAGAGGGTATATCCAGGTTCATCATGGGGCAAAAATGAGCAAATATCATCTCTTTGGTTGCTTCCACGGGAGCAGTAGGAAAGCAAGGAATGATGCACATCATCTTCCCTGGCAGACTTTTAAACTATACGGAGAGGTCTGGAATGAGCAGCGAGCTGTAAGCTGTTACCGTGAACTGGACAAGTGTCCTTCATGGCTGGTCAGGCATCAGCAGGAAGGTTTTGAATTCCTTATTAACCATCATTACTAGTAAATGCTTCTTCCAAGGAAGGCAGAATGCTTACCACCTGTGCTCCTGGTGGCATCATTAACTGGTACACGAGTAACTGTGTCTTACACGTCCTTATGCAGTCTTTTTCGTATTTTGCCATTGGTATTGACTTTCCCTTTAACCCCAAGAGCTTCTGGTCACAATAATAGCTCTTTCCACTTTTTGTCCCTTCTGTGCTGAGCTAAGAGATGTCTTGGTGGTGCTCAACTGCCCAGAATAATCCTCCATGCTGCCCCTTCCAAGCTGGGCTCCTGCATTGTTCTCCACGCCGTGCTGTACAAAAGCCCGAGGTCTGCCAGCGAGGCAGTGCGGGCCAGTTTGAATGCGTTCCACTTGCACAGCTCTGGCTTCGTCTCTGGGGCTGGATATGATTCAAGCTCTTGGATTTAAATAGAAAGTCATGCCTATTTTGGGGCCTATTTACTCAACTTAGCAATAGGCTCTGTACCCAGACCCTGTCCTACTGTTGGTGTAGGTGCTGTCCCTGATAGTTCTCAAGGTGCATATTTGGCAGTTAAAATTAATATTTGACAGGTTTCATTGTGTTGTGCCACTGGCTGCTGCTGCTACAGGTACATTAAGGAGCAGGTAAAAAAAAAGATGTCACAAGTCCCCCGGTGTTAGCTGGGTCTTACGCCATATAGGGTTGTTCTACTGTAGGAACTGATACCAAATACATCTTTTCAAGTGCAATTTATGCAGGTTTTGTTGCAGAATGTGTTAGAAACAGTCACTGAAAACATTTCGTTTAGCATATATCTCTCTAAAAGCAGAAATGTTTTGGAGTGAAAGGGGCAGTTGCAGTAAGTTTTTCCAAGTGGTCCAGTTGGCTGGGAACCAGAGGACAGCACCGTTCCTTGCTGCTTGACTGCCCGGCGCTGTGACCTGGACCATGCGGCTTCACTTCTCTGCGTATAGCTTCTCCATCTGTAAATGAGACCACCACAGAGCAATTAAAAACTATGAGTGAAGGGAATCATGTAGGAGTTGCATGTTTTATGGTACATTTAAGGTAATACAGGCCATTGTACTGTAAGCCAACCTGTGTATGTAGAAATGATCTCTCTGTCATTCACACCTACTTCATCTCTCAAAAAGGTATCAAATATTCTATTAACATCATTTTAATGATCATCCACACAGGCAAAGATCTGTGTTGCATAATTCTTTCTTTGTCAGAATATAGGTCACCTAGCCAATGGAATCACTAAGACTATAGAAAAAAGAACAATCTTATCCTCTCAGGGATTTTTCTTTTCTTAAAAAAACAGCTGGGCTGTTGGGAAGATCTCAATGTCTGTAATTCTATCCAATAGCCAGAAGCTGGTCTGCAGAAAGATATTGCTTTTTGCATACCTCTTGCACATAACACCACTCAGTCTGCCTTAATCATCTCCTCAAGCTAAAAGATTTAAAGACAGTCTCGTCTTAAGAAGAATATATGTCAGAATGCCGCAACTTACTTGTCTGCCTTGGTGGTGGGTTGGAAGGTCTGAGTTCCAGCTGACGCCAGAGACACCTGTGTGTTACTGCTTTCCCCCAGCAAAGGAAAGGAATTGGAGCTTTTGATACCTGTTGTCCTTGATGCTGGTGCTGGGCACGGTGGTCTGTCACTAACAACTGAAAAGAAAGTTTTCATGCTTTGCTTTCTAAAACATTTATTTGTGGGGGTAGGTTTCCTGCATGTTAAAGGAAATTAGATCATGGCTCAAGATTTCTTTTTTAATGTTTACTTTTACCTTAACACCTGTGGGACACGGTGCAAGCTATTTGTGGAGCAGAAAACACAATTCCCAGCCAGCTCCCCGGGACTTTCAATCAAGCCTTCCTATTTGTCAGTGATGGTGAAAAGTTTAATGCTGAATTTTGTTACGGTAGTTTGCAAAAGTGGCTGTCCTCGAGAAAACTTATGTCCTGCATTTTTCAAGTTTTTCAGCTTTATTCTGACAAGTATAAGCATTTTATTTACAGCACTCTCCTAATATATAGCACAATAGTTGCTTTAAGAGTTTTGGGGCTTGTACGTTAGTCCGTTTAACACAAAGTTCTGGAGACAGGTTATAATAAGTTAAATTATGATGCTTTGGCAGTTATGGGCCATATTGAATCTTCTTTGTACCGCTTTATAAAGGCCAGAGAAAATCTCCATTCCTATAGCCAAAGCCACACAAAATTTGTTCTCTGTTACAGAGCCAACCCACCGGATAGGTCATAGAGAACAAAAGGGTGGGTTATAATTTTGTTTCATTTTAAATTACTTATAAAAATGTCTTAAGTTCAGGTACATGATAGTAAAAAAAAATGATTCCTACTAATTTCAGTGTGACTCTTGCTAATCTGTACCAGAGGGGCTGCCTAGGCAGACAGCTGCGTGCCTTTCCGCAGGTTCCTTGTCCTGCAGTTAATCTATTGACAGTTCCTGCGTGGTGGGAGTTTCTGAATGAGGACTTGCAACCCCTCACCTTTATTTTCAGAGAAAGCAAACACATAAAATCAGATCAGGTTTCATCTTTTTGGGGTGAATATATAGTACCAAATAGCTTCAAAATTTATGATTGCTGTTTTTCACATCCCTTTTGTGTCTGAGTATCTTGGTCTAACCACACCACATTTAAATCAAGACTGAATAAAATGGGGTAATAGAAGGATGTGACAGATGCACTCCTCTGAGAGCCAGGTATTGATCTGCACCGGTCAGGTTGCTCCACACAACGTAAAGCAAATAAAAGGGTTCTCCATCTCACACCAGTGGCCCATAGACTTCAGGAGCACTTTGGACTTTCACAGATAGCCTCTGCCCTGCGGACAAAGCTGACTGCCCTCAGTGAAGCCTCTTGCTTGAAAAGAGAGAGAATAAAAGATGATGAAACTGGTGCTACAACTCTACCATGCACATAAGGTGTCAAAAAGAGAAGAGCAGCACCAGGAATCCATCCTCTGATACGCACAGGAAAATAACATGTTTTGTAAATGTTCATGATACCCTTTGTCAAGATGTCTTGGTACCTTGCAAGGAGAGGAAAATGAAATGGTAAAATGGAATCATTTGTGAAATGGGACCGCAGAGGATATACTTTGGAACAGATCCATTCAGGTACATGGGGGTGTGCCAGCTGAGGATGCTGCCCCACACTGAGACCATATCTAGGCAGCAAGCGCTGGTGCAATGCATGGGTCATGGACTGTGCCTTCCATCTTAGCAGAGTTGCATTCTGATGGTCTGCTAGGGAAAGCAATTTCCAGTCCTGTTTGATCTCTGTTTGAGCATGGTCTGTCCTCAGAAATAGTGAAAGGTTTATGGAAATTACAGTGGATGCAACCAAATAGTTAGTACATGCACAATAAAGCACCGATTGCAGGTACCAAGGAAAATTAGGCTCTCTATAACTCATGTCACTCTTCGTAAGAGTAGATAATTCCAACTGTTGTCCTTGACCAAAACTGCTGCTGAGCATTTGTCCAGCTGGCTGCTGCCTTAAACCCCAGTGCTGGCTCCATTCCAACAGTGAAGTGATTTCCATAAGCATATCATTTATAAAGTGCTTTGGAATCCTTCAGGATGAAAGATGCTATGTAAATGTCATGCACTGTATTGCATTCAAGACATTAATAACATTTTTTCTGTTACTTCATCTATCAGATAAACTAATTGAGGACAGAGAGCACGTTATGCATTTTTGGGCCAAGGCAGTTTTTTAAAAAGTGAATGTTTTGTTGACAGAGCTGAGCTCTCCTTGATGCTGCTGATCAGGTGTCGAGAGTGCTTCCCCTCCCATTCGTGCATCAGATCAAGATTGCTACTCTGGCCTCACGTACAAGGTGAAGCAGCCGCTAGCTCCATCCCCCTGGGATCTGTAGTTTAGGGGCAGCTTTGTTCCCCCAGCCCCCATCTGGCCAGTACAAGCGCTGCCATCAGCTCCAAGTCTTTGTGGGGGGCACAATCCTGCTTCATGGGAGCAGCCACAAGTTCTTCACATCCAGTCACATCCTCCTGCCCCCAGCAGCCTGCATGTGTAGCCTGTTAGACTCCTGCAGGGGCAGGACCCCTGAGCATGGGCCTCTTGCCAGCACCGGGCTTCTCCTTTGGGAAACTTGGCCCCGAGGTTGCTGGCAATGTTACTGCAAACCTCCCCAAAGTGAGGAGTTCGGGATTCTGGGGGAAGAAAATCTTTCCAGGAATACAGCCTTAGTTATGCTAATGCAGACTTCACTGTGTTTCTTCTAAGATACAGAGCATTTTATTTTAATATCTTAGCTGCCCCTAGAGCGCTATGAGAGCCACCTTTCTGTTCTGTTGTCATTGGGTTTTGGCTCAGAAGAAGTGGATAGACACACCTGAAGAATAAAACCATGGTCATGGAGTTGTCCAGGCAAGAGGAATGGTTTCTGTGCATCTTGTTGTTTGAGGTTTATATGAACTTCAAGAAAAGGTTGACTGGGACTTTAAGTTTGGGGTGGAAGTGGTGGTCAGCGTTACCTCCGTAAGGCAGCCTCCCTCCCGCCTGCAGTATTGCTCTGCAGAACATCAAACATTGGAGGGCAATGGTGACCTGTGTTGTTTTAATCTCAGACTAAATGGTTCTTTTGTTTTGTTTTAAAAATGAGCCCTTAACTTCTGTAAGCTCCATTCCTCTACAGAGCTTTGCAGAAACGAAATGCATCAGGAAGGAGGAGGCATAATATGACAAAAGTAGTGGTTTTATTGAAAGAGAGTTTTGTGGTATTTTGCTTTTGAAATGTGTTTAACGCAGAGTTTAAGGATTGGCAATTTGTTTAAAGAAATGGGTAAAATATTTAAAACCGCCACTTTATTTAAACTATTGTGCCTCCTTCAGTAAACATTCAGTACATGACTGAACCCTGTATGAACTTGTGCTTGTTGCTGGTTAAATAGATTCCGAACTTAAATGAAAAGGGGCTGCTATTGAGAACAGGACAAAAAAGTTGCATGTGCATTTTTTTTTATTTGCCCACACACAAACTCTTACCCCCCAAAATACTGCGTTCACAGGATCTTTTATTAAAACACTGTTGTTTTTTTTTTCTTTCCTAGGCCTCAAAGTACTAAACTGAAAGCAAGCTGTTAACAGAAATGAGTAATTATTGAAGCTCTAACAGGCAGCTTTCATTGAAGTTGATTACAGCAGCCATATAATCACTTTTACGGATGCTGTAATCACAGTAGCAGGGAATGCTTGACTTGGTTCTTATTGTTTTCACTCGGGGTGGAGGTAGGGGGCCTGCAAGAAACCCGTTTTACCACCTTGGTACAATTTCTGCTGTAAAGAAAATCTACACAGCACTGAATGAAGCACAGAATCATTTATTCTTTCTTTATTAGCATTTTCTCCTCCCTCACATGAGAGTCTGTTGGAGTCAGGAAATTGCTGTTATTCAATATGCAAGCCAGAGGTTGTAATGACCATTTGGGAGGGTATGACCAACAATTACAGCCCTTAATGAATAGGAGTAATCTAGTTGAGACTAAACACTAGTAGCAACTCTGGTGCTGTCTCTGGTTAAATTAAAAGAACAGCAATGCAAAGGAAGTTAACAAGAATTAATTAGTTAGATCGAACTGAAAACCTACTCATTAGTGATGTTATAGGCAAAGTAAAAGCCTATCTTCAGTGCAATTAGGTAGACAAATGAATTGTACAACTGACTGATTCACACCTGCTAACAGCTAAGGGCTATAGCTGATGTGTACGGGATCCACTTTTTACAGTTCATGCATACTTGCATAGTTTAATGGATCTTGCGTTCCTGAATCAGCCTTCGTTCCTTCAAATTTCATTTGTGTATTTGATCCAGACATTAAAGTATTGCCTATAGACTCTGACGTGATGTGGCTGTCTGTAAGAGGGCTTTCAGAAGGGCCTGCAGAATTGTAACCAATGCTTAAACTACACCACCACGCTACCATACAGAAAGGGTCTCAACTTGCAGATCTGCCCAGATAGTTTTTTAAACAATTTAAGGATTTATTTACTTGAAAAGCTCTTGACTGTGTTGAAAGTGGCCAGGTCTGCAGAGTGAGATCATGTAATTGGTAAAAAGCCTAATGCCAGAATTCAGGATTTCGACACTTAAGTGAAGAAAAGAAATGGGAAGAAAAGGAAGAATGCAAAATCCTCAGAGCTGTGGAGTAGCCATTAGACACCTGCAGGTCTCGCTGTCATCAGAGGATGCTGTATTTACAGAGCAGTCTTGAGGATTCATGAAAAACAACCCATAATCGCAGTGATCAGAATAGAAAAAGGAGATTTTTTCTCTCCTCATCCTGCATTTCCTTTTCCTGCTCGTGACATTAGCCTGGTGCTTAGGCAATCCCTGTGAGTAGACTGGGGAGCGGAGCCGCCTGCAGTATCTGGCATAGCCTTTCCTGTTCTTGCTGCCAAGTTGGGTGGGATTTAGAGGATGCAGTGGTTAATTTGCACACTGTTTTCAGGGGGCAAACTGAGGAGCCATGTAGTGTACTCTGATCCCTCCTTATGCTGGTATATTCTTCTTTCCAGGGTCTTGTCCTGGGATTTTCTACTTTGTTAATATTTCACAAGGACCTGCAAGTCTCTAATGTTATATGAGGCCACCACAATTTCCAGTTCAACTCTATTTTAGGAAAAAACTCGTTTATTTCATTGCCTTGTGCTTGTGTTGTAGGCTTACTCTTTTGCCCCAAAGTTTTGGTCTAAGGTGCTTTTATTTGTGAGCAAGACGTCTCTAAAGCAAAGCAGACATAGTGGGAAGTACGTCTGAACCTCAGTTGTTTTGAACTGAGCCTCGACTTTTTAATATGTCACCGTTTATTTTATTTTATTTATTTATTTATTATTTAGCTGTCTGTCTTAAGGAGAAAATTCCCATAAAGTGAGAGAGTTTGCACAGTAGAATAAATAGCTCCTCTGGTTTGGCCAGTTTCAGGCTCTTGTTTTCATTTTAAAGGGGGAGGTTTGAATATAAAGTACTTGATTTAAAGATTTTTTATTAGATCTTAAAAAATGACATTTCTTATTTACACATAAGAAACGGACTCCCTAAAAAGCTGCCTGGATATGTATATCTACCAGTCAGATACACACATAAAATGGATTTTTTGGACTGAAATCCAAGTAAATGTACCTATTACAACAGAAAGACCCCTTTGAGTCCTCTAAAAGCTTTTTTTTGTGTATGGCTTCAATGTATGTTTATGGGTTTTTTTAAACAAATGGAGCCAAATCCAGATTTAGTATAATTTTTTTTATATTCATGTATTTGTAACCCTAGCCTTCACCCAAAATTAGGGATAGGTGGTCTGTGCTGATAAAGGTCACTGTTGCTACATCCATACCAGGAGCAAAAGTAACCTCCACTAGCAGGAGGCACCTGGAGTTGTCTGTGGTGACGTGAAACGCTTCCCTGGGCTTCTGACTCTGGTCTCCAGCTCACAGAGGGCTCAGGGCTTGGTGCAGGGCTGGGTCTCTGGGAAAATCTCACCTTCCTTGGCTTTTCCAGGCTTTGGTCTCCCCAGGGAGGGCCCAGTGCCTTAAAGTCGTGAGGAGCTGCAGGAAACCTGGGCCTTCCTTGAGCACCTTCCCTCCCTGTGCCTCGTGGGTGCAGCCAGGCCGAGGGAGGGTTTCGAGCAAAACCGCTCTAAAGTAGCACGAGAGCGTTTGAACCCAGTATGTTTCTTATGCTGGGACACGGCTGTAGTCATTTGAAAGTGGCCAAGTGGATTTTTATCAGGGTTTGTTTTTAATAAAGTTATTTCCTTGCTGACAGGCAGGCTTTAACCTTCTGGAAAGAGGGGTTTGTAATAGAAATGTTGACACAACCTCCCTCTAGGGGTGCAATTGCATTGCTGCAATAATAGTGTGTGGGCAATACAGTAATAGGGCACTGACCCATAACTGACAAGAAGCAAGGCTCCAACTGCATTATAAAGGTCATTCTCTTATTTGTGAAAATGAAGTGTATTTCTTTGCTCTACTCTCTGAGTTTTCTGTTCTCTCCTCCCTCTCCAACCTCCACCCCAATCCCAAAGACTTTATATTTTTAATTCACTGGAGTGTTGAAATTTTTAAAGCTATTTAAAAAAAGAAAAAAGAAAAAAAAAAGAGATTAACCCTGGCTCTTATACCAACTAATCTGTGATCAGTGCAGGACGCAAAGAAAGCAAAAAGGAGAGCCTTTTGGCAGTTTCTAGGGAGCCACCAAAGTTCGTTAGCGTAGTCCCAAGGTTGGTCTGAAGTGCCGCAAGCCAGACACCAAGCCCAAATGGCTTTGAGTCTTTTCTGTGTCCATCTCAGCTCTGATGTCGTCTTTAAAAGCACAGGGCAGGCCTGAAGCTCTGAAAAGCATGAACGTAGGAACTAAAAAATATTTGAACTCCATATACACATCTCCCAAGAAGTGTGACCTTCAGCAATTCTGGCCCATTGAAGGGCTATGTGCTGCAGTCTGCCTGCGTGGCACCATCAAGGTGCCTTCTAGTATCTGAGAACAGTAACCACAATAGTTGATGTCATGAGACTGATTAAAACTAACTGCCCTGCCTGTGAGGTAGAACATTAATTGAAAATGTGCAATTTGTACAATAGGCAGTAGTTAATTATCTGCTTCTTTGAACTGCTTGGTGTTTGGGATGGCTCTGCCTATGGGGACCAGAGACATGAAACAAAGACACAGTCAGTTTGAATGGGTAGCTCATGCTATTTAAATGAGTAGGAGCTGTTGAAAAAAAATGTCTTTTTAATTCTTAATGTGATTTTTGGTCTACTTTGTAGTAATACTAGTTGAGGTGCAATTGCCCTACATAGAGATCATTGTCACTAGGTTACACAAGATGGCCACCTTAATTTATGCTAAGCATCAGGATTAAAACCTGTTACTTGTTCTGTAAACAAATTCTTATCAAGTGAGCTAAGGAAAAATCATTTTCACTTAGTTGCGGTATAGGCATTTAGAGTCAAAGATAAGCATTTCTGATTTAACCCAGTAGAGAGCAGTGGTGTGTATACACACCAGACACATTATGATAACATTAACTTTTAATAGCGAGAACCTCGGTTACTTCATTTGGGAAGCTTGAGGTTTTTTTGTATGCCACTGTTTCATTTAAAGTATAACAAACACATACACGCTGATGCATACAAATTCAGTCAATGCTTTATTTATTGGAATTCATAACCCAGTTCTTCTCTATTTTCATCTGTCAATGATAACCACATGATTGCTGCTGAGTAAAATGTAAAATATCCGATAAACTTTGTCATCATTAGATTCCAGGGATAAAAGCACAAATATTTGACTTACACATTTATTTACTTCCTAATTCTATGGTAATTTTTTATGTATATCTCTCTGACTGTATCTGCCTACACAATGAGTAAAGTGTTCATCCATTGTTATCGTTGTTAAGATCGGCACACAGTTAATCAATCACAGAAAATTGTTTTATATCGTATGCAAAAGATTATTAATGCCTTACTGTGTAAAAGCTTACCTAAGCTGATGTTCTCAAAACTGAAACGTTTAATCACATTTGTCATATTTTGTAGTTTTTTTTGCTGAATATACAAGACTTTGTAACACTAATTAAAACAGTGTGCAACAAAGAACACACTGGAAATATACTGATGAAGAAGACAGATGTACAGAAAGTGACTTCAGTGGAAATGATCTAAAAAGTGATTTTTTGGTAAAGGAAGAAAGATCGGTCCAAAGTAGAACCTCTGTATCTAAAGTCTTTGAACTGTCTTGGTAGTTTGAGGTCCGTGTTGGACCCAAAACCAAACAGGAACCACTATTACACATCCCAAATCTCCTGAGATTTTGGCCCATGGAAGTGGGTTTCATGTGAAACAGCTGGTCTAAGGTGCTCAAATACCGCAGTGATGAGTAATGTGCGAGCATGTGGGAAATGTGATGAGTCTCGTGAAATTTCTATTGTGAAGGAAATCTTGAAACGGCAACTTCTGAGTGCTGCTGAATTTGCATCTGAGCTCTGCTCCTGGTTCACCCTCAAACCCAGCCTTAGAGGGGATGATGTTGCTATACCAGTCCTGCTGCTCACCCCGCCTCTGTGCATCGCTGCAGAGCTCAGCTGGCTGCTGGCCCTGGCCCCATAGCAGTGCTGGGGTGTTGGGGGGCAGCGGCTGTTGGTGGGGTTGGAAGAGATGGCGGGAGGCAGCGGTGAGGTCAGTCACCGAACCCTCCTTCCTTGCTTGGGTGGCACGATGGGCCTGAGCCCAGAGCAGAGCCCTTCCCACCCGAGTGCTGCCGGCCAGCAGCTCAAATAGCTTAGCTTCTCATGAGGGAACCGGTGATGGGGCTGGCAGCAGGGAGCTCAGCATGGACACATGGGAAGCCACGTTCAAGCACCCGGCATTGCCTTTGCTCCGGCTGCTGTCAGAGCTCACCTCCTTTCCTCTGCGCCTCCTCTCCCCACAGCATATTGTAGACCTGGTAGTGAATTAGCAGGCTAAAGCCCTTGGACAGAAGAAATTGTACCCCTGACTCGCCGTTTGCACAGCCATTTGAGGCCATTACAGCAGTAGTCGTTCCCAGCCCCGCACTCATTCCTCTGCTGCTGCTCGGGGTGCTGGTGCTGGTGCGGTGGTTGGGGCGAGGGTGCTGCCTAAAGCTCTCCCAGCGAGAGGGGCTGGTTATTGCTGGTGCACAGGCCTGGCCGCACCGTCCGGGACGGTGCAGGAAGGAGAAGCCACAGCCAGCAGGGGAGGGCTGCCTTAACAGCTCACAGAGCTGTGGCATTGGTAGGCTGCTCCCTTCAAAGGAAACATGCTGTGGGATCACCAAATGCAAAGTTACATACCTACGAATGAGTAATGCCAGCTGTGTGTACGGAAGGGGGAACTGTGCTCAGGAAAACACCGAATCAGGAAGATTTTAGGCACTCATCCTGACCTCCAGGTGGCAAAAATGGCTAATGCGGTCCTGACTGTATAAACAGGGGAGTAGTGAGTAATAGAGAGGAGATTTTACCTTTGTGCTCATTGCGAGGCTGTGTGTTGTGAAGCTATGCCAGGAATCTGTGTTCAGCTTTGCTGTTCGTATTTTAATAAGGATGTTAAGTGCAAAAGTAACACTACAAGTTAATTAAAGACTGGACAGAACGTTTTACAATGAGCAGGCCTTCAAGAAATCATTATTTCAGAAAGCTGATTGAGAGATAACAGTAGGGTATATGTTCCAGGAAAAAACATTTCCAGGTATTACACTGTGTAAGCTAGTAGAGGAGGGCAAACAAGGAACAGAGGCTTCCCAGACGAAGCTTGGCAGTCAAATTACAAATAAGGCCTATGTTTTTAATGGTGAAACAGATTAACCACTGGAAGAGGCTACAACAGGGAGGAGTAGACTCTGTAACCCTTGATTTCTTCAGATAGGGGCTGGATACCTTTCTGAAATATGTGCTTTGCCAAATGCAGGTTACACTGGCTACCTACACAAGTAGCTGAATTGAACATAAAGGCAAGAGAGAGTGCGGCAGGGTCATGTTTCTCTAGAACACGTGAAGGAGTAGTGGGAACTCACAGGAAAATTTACCCTCAGATAAATGTTGTGAAAAGGTTTAGATTTATCTTGCCCCCCCTCACAGTCTGTTTTATAACAGGCCACTCAAAGACACTGCTGCCTTTAAGCCAGATTTAAGATGAGTTTAAGCCCATAACTAGTTACCTGTAGTTACCTACATCCTCATCAGATGACACACAGGTAGTGGAGGATTTTGCATTAGATTATTATGAACTTTTTATGTCATCTTACCACATCTCCAAAGACTGTGTAGACTTCTTGGACCTTTCCCAGACTTGGATGGCTCAATGTATTGATGGCAGCCTCCAATTTTTCTTTCATTTGTGGAAAACATCCAGCACCAGGATAGCCATTCAA
Source organism: Anser brachyrhynchus (assembly GCF_964034855.1). Classification (NCBI taxonomy): domain Eukaryota; kingdom Metazoa; phylum Chordata; class Aves; order Anseriformes; family Anatidae; genus Anser; species Anser brachyrhynchus. The sequence continues at coordinate 16,018,477 of NC_137702.1, read as the reverse complement.
GTGCAGTTAGCATTCCCACATGCTCACCTTCATCTGGGTGTCTGACATCTGCCTCTTTTGTTTACATGTTCAAAATTTCCAAAGCTACTTACGGAAAGCAGTATGACACAGGGGAAGAGCGCTAAAATATGTTGATAAAAGTTCTTGTGAGTTTTACTAGTCTTAACTACATGAAATTACGGCAGCTAACAGCTCTAAAGTATTAAAATGTTGGTTGCCTGTAAGGTTCCTGCTTAAAGGAACTTTAATTTCTACACTGACATTTTATTTCTTTGCAGCTGGGACTTGCAATTTTATCCATATGAAAATAGGAAAATCTTACAGATAATATGGGTGATTGTCTGTGGAAACAAAACCTGCTGTGAAGTGACTACCCTACAATATGAAGTTCCTGTTCTTTCTTTTGTCAGTAGTTAATGCTATTATTAAAATGTTACATCAAAATTAGAATAAACATTGCCTGTGAAAAGGCAATGAACTTCAGCATGAGAGTGGTCTTCTTTCTGTTTTTGTTATGAGCATTTGTCTTTGCAAGTAATTTTCTAATTTTTTTTTATGTATTTTTTTTTACCCCTTGGAATTGTCTGTGGGAGGTTTAGTTTGTTTTTCTTCTATTCTGTTCCAAGTTGACATTTTTGCAGCTCTACTCTGGTGTTGTATATTAGCTCCACTTCTCACTGTTCCAATATATTTTCCTTGGGATAGACATGCATATTTAATAACCAGGAGAAGGATTCTTTCTAGATGCCATAGAATTGGATTATCATCCCATTAGGCATGAGGCCTCATGTAACCAGGGACACTTAACTTTTGACCTTTGTGAGAAAGATCATTTAATTTAACCGCTTTTTGTATACAGCTGAACCAGGTGAATCTGGGAAATTCTCAACTCAGTTTTATGTTTGTTTAACAAATCAGGAAGGGCTTTTAGCTGGAACAGCTGTGATTTTCATCTCTTTTGATACTATCCTAATACATCCTTAAATCCCTGCCTAAGATTTATGTCCCGTATATGGGAAGAATTGCAAGGAGATAGACAGATAGATTAGATAGATCATACTCAACTATATGATAGGCCTAGATGTTTATCAAAGCTCTGTAATGACCATATAAACCTAGATGATAACACAGATTTGGCTATGGCTCAATACTTAAATTTGAAATGAAAATGTCATTTGAAACCCAAATGAAAGAACACATTTAACAGTGCAGAGCAGGCTGGGGGTATATGTGGGTGGTATGTGACCATTTCAAACCTCTGTATCAGTACTGCAAACATACAGTGGGCAGCCAGAGCCCACTAAGCCTGTTTAAGTATAAGCAGCGCAGATAGGCACAAACCACTCATCCAGGCATGGGAATGGCCTTTGGACTTCCTGAAATATGTCAGTAATTGCCCAGTAAAGCTTACAGGTTAGCTGACAAATTGCAAAACTTTGTTAACAGCACTTATTTGAATCATTACTCAGAAGCAGCTGGGGATGTGGCTAGGTTCATTTGCAAGATCCACATTTACTTTGGGGTATGGGGAAGAAAGGGAAAGAGACAAAATGACAAGTATATTTATTTCTACCATCTTGGTGTGTTTGCTTCCAGGCTTACTGGAAGTGCAAGAGTTGGTTTTCTCAACGTCTTAAGCACAAGTTTGTCTTTATACTATTACTGTTTTTATACTGTTGTGGACAGCAATGTAGCACAAAATCCCATGTATTAATATAAACATCTCTGTATATCTTTGTGGAAGCAAGTACATTTCTTTGGAGTTTCCTTCAACTATTTAAAATGCATTAAATGCGTCATGTATCTCAATGTAAAACATCACATCCCTAATTTATTTACATCTATTTCCTAATGAGGAAATTGGGCATTCTTTTCTGACTACCGGCAGTAGTTTTCTGCTGGCGTCCTGTTTCACCCAATAAGGCATCCAGGTACTTTTTCTCTGTGATACCTAGTTCAGTTCATAGCTTCACTTGTATACATGCATCTGAGCATTTAGTAAATGACAAATGCTGTTCACATGGCCTATTAAATTATTTTGGCTTTTACAAAGTTAGAGAATTTTTACAAAAATTCCCGTGTACCCGATACAATTTGTTGATTCTGTTTCCATCTTAGAAACCATTAAAAATATCCCGCAAGATTTTCCAGGGGAGAGCTTCCTTATTCATGGACATGCTCTTTTTCAGTAATGGACTTCACTTCACCATGAAGTCTAGATACTTATAGCTCAAAGTACTTGATTTCAAAGCTGGATCAGCCAGCAAAAGGGTATAAAAAGGTAGCCCATCCATCTTTTTATAATGCCTTTAGAAAACATTTTACTTTGAATATTTCAAAATTTTCAGGGTGAATAATCACTATGTGAATTATTTTATCTCTTTTCATTCCTATAGTTGCTTTACTTCATGGATACTTCCATTGTTACACATTTTCATTCTGGCTTTTGAAAACCTAGCAACAAATGGATAAAGATTTTACCATTCATCCAGCCTATAGCCTCCAGTCCAAGGCATTATTGAATGTTGTTCAAATGTTTTCAGGTGTGGTGAATTGGACTGAAATTAATCCCTAGAAAATAATTTGTCTAATGGACTAAAAGCTGGTGGCAAAGTATTATTATTTTTCTCTGGTATGTGAATTTTGTTTGATTGATTTCCTAAATATTGAAAACTCAAATCCAGAGATTTTGGGAATCATTTTACTTATTTATAACAAATGAAATTGAGTTTCAGTCTTCTATAACAATATCTCTCATAGTGCTGCAGGACATACTATCTTAATATGTAAGCCCATAAAAATATTGAACGTTTAACTGCTTTACTTTCTCTTATTTCAAACGCAAACTAAACTTTATAGCCTTGATGCTACGTTTATCTAACTTTTGGCAAACACATGTCTCTGCACAATTGTAGCATGTGTTGGTAGAGAAATATAAATTTAGCTTACAAGGGGCATATGGTAGTCTGCATGTGTACACATCATCTTTCTTCTGTTCACACCAGGACCACCATGGTCTTAACCAAAAAGAAGCATGCTATATAGAAACCTGCCCTGTGTAATGGCAAAGTCCAATATGTAAGCAAATGCAACAAGCTACCTCATTTTGTTAGTAGAAGATGTATTCAAAAACTGAGCTGTGATTTTTTTTTTATTTTTTTTTATTTTTTGCCCAGACTCACTCTCTGTAAGTTTGCGTGTATGCCAGGTTCAAGAATTACAAATGCAGCATAAACACAAAACAACAACCATAAACTACAAGGAGCTGCCAGCATTATTTATTCAGAATCGTTGGCCTTCCAGCCTTAGATGACCCAGCATTATCACACTCTGAAATTAGGAACATTGCATTTGTAATTTGACTGTGCTGGATTTGAGTTCTCACAACATGTAGTTTACACAATAGTAATACTTATAGATCTTTCATTTTTCTACAGAAATTAATTGCCTGTACCACAATGATTTATAGTCAGAGTGAACATGATTATTAATTTTCCTGATGATTGTACCAGTGGGCGGCAACAAATCTACTCCTGATAGAGCTGGCTTTGAAATGCTGTGAAAACTAAAATGTCCATAAGGTAATAACAACTAATTTTTACCTTAATCAACTTACACTTTAAAAGAATTTAATATGGGGCACTTGCGCCTTGTGGGGAAACTTGTTTGAAACATACAGTAAGGTGCCGAGTTATTTATGAGAATAATTATACATTTGTTACTTGAGTTTGTACTGGGAAATCAGGCTCTGAAATTAGACCAAAATACAATTAAAAATGAAGTCAGTGTTGTGGATGTTAAAAACTCCAGCACTGAGGTAAATAGTATTTAACAGAGAAAAGAAACAGCAGTTATCAGGAAATCTTTAACGGAGAAAAGAACAGTGCATATTAGGGAATATTAAAGTTTGACAAACGGAGCTCATATTTTCAGGCTTGTTTCTGTTTACTGGTGCCTTTGGGCTAGAGTAGGATTGTCCCACTATTTCTCTGAGATCTCTGACGGTGGGAAGAACGAGTGTGCACACAGCCATCCCTCTGGACTGACACCTTTCTGCCTGGAGTGGGCTGCCAACGCTGCCAGGGCCTTGGCCAAGCCGCTAACCTGTCCCCCGAACCGACAGCCAAGTCTGCATGCCAGGGGGCCAGGGCCGTCTCTGCCTCCCCCAGGTTGGTCTCGGCCCCCTCCAAGGAGCCTCGCAAAGGATCCAGCTTATAGGAAAGGGGAAGGTGGGCAGCTCTGTGCGGAGCAGCCCGGGCCTGCTGAGCAGTTGTGCACCAAACAGATTGTAATGGGCAGGCATAGTGTGTCGTTGGGCTGCGGTGCGGCCTGGTCTGGGGGGCAGCGTGGGGGCCTGGGGCTGCCGCTTCCAGCCCCGACTTGCTGTCGGACTGAAAGTCACCTCACGCTTCTGGGCCCGAGCGGCCGTACCTGCAGCACAGTACTTCCTGCCTTTGTGAAGCGCTCTGAGGCCTAGTGACGAAAACTGCTGCCGAAGAGACAGGTGGGGACAGTATTATCTATCCTTGATGGAAGACAGGGGTGTGAATTTTGGTTCTAGGAGCTTATACACATTGGGCCACGTGGTCTGTTTTTCAATTTTGGACAAATAACCTGTGCAAAACACCATCCAGCCTGTAGGGGTTTGCAAGTCCTTGCAACTGGACTATTGTTTGCACAGTATTTGTCAAGTGTTTGAAAATGTTATTCCTCTTGTGGCATGCAGGAGTACAGAGAATAGAGGTTAGCTGTGTTTCGGCTTCTCTCTGGGAGAGCTTGTAGAAGAATCACAGAGCATATATGACACAGTGTGATCAAATGCCAGAAATATTTTGTTCTTTTTTTCTTCCCGTGATTAGTGGCATTATGCAGTTATGCAAATAATCTGTTATTTATATCTAGACACATTATGCAGTTATGCAAATATTCCATAAATAATTAATATTTCCCACAGTTATTTGGGGGGAAATATTCCCCTAAAGCATGTAACATCAGCTGCTTAATATGCTGTGTATAATGTACACACTTCTAGTTGTGTCATACCTCTGGTACCTAACTCCATGAAGCTCCCAAATCCTAGCATGTGGGCCCCTAGCAGGCTTTAGGTTCCAGTTAGGCTGTGGCTGGTAGTGCAGAGAAGGCTGTTGTCATCTATTTGGTTTAGCTCCTCCTTCCATCTGCTTTGTTTTGGTGTAAGCAATGGCAGAAGGCACTGAAAAACGGTGCTTGCTGCAGAGCACCCGGGTGGTGGTGAGCTCGAGGAGAATTATTCACAGTAACCTCTTTTACACATCTCACTCTGGGCACAGCACCTGAGAGCTAAACTGTCAATAAAGAGGAGAGACTTAGGTGCCTTCAGAGTGCCTACATTACAGGCCAAAATCTAGAAAGGTGGAAAACATTCAGTATCTTTTTCTCCTGGACTCATCTATAGGCAGGCCTAGCTGGAGTGGGTGGCAGGAAACTACTGAATCATCTTTTAGTCACATAGTGATGTTTTGGGGACATAAAGAGAAGGTTTTGAGGGTTATAGCAGTGGGAAAATAGTTGAAAGCAGAAAAGGCTATGAGCCAAGCGAGCAAGGAGTTGGCTGTACTCTGTCTTATCAGCTTCTAGTATGGACTGTTCAGATGATGCAGTATTTGCTTGATTTTAACCAAATTGGAATGCTGCTGTTGAAGCCCAGAGAAACTGTCTATTTCCTGCAAGAAGAAAAAGAAAAAAAAAGTCCTTACCAATACTTACTTACTGATAACTTTGCTTGCTTTTGTACTTTTAAATCAAATTTGAAAATGGTTACACAATTGCAGAAACTCCCACCACTTCTTCCAAATCGAATTCTTCCCTTTAAGAACTGGAGTGTATAAGAAAATAATGGAGAGAAAGCAAGTATAGGAGTAGGGAAAAAAAAAAAAAGAATTAGCAATGAGATAAAGAAAGAAAAGACAAAACCACACAAAGGGAAATAAATGCCAGATAGAATGGAGTCTTAAAAAAAAAAAAAAAAAGAGGGGAGGAGAAAGAATGAGAATTAGAGAAGCAAAACAAAAGAAGGAACTCAGAAGAAAAGCAGAGGAAATAGTCATGACTAGTTGAGGAGAATCATAGAAGTGAGGGATAGAAAAAGCATGATCAGGGAAACAAATGAACATGAACCAGTGTTTTGAAACAAGGGAATAATTGTGACCAGAAAACACCTGAAGAAGGGAAAACAATGCCAAAATATCTGGGGAGAAAGAAACTGAATGAAAAAGAGAGGAAAACGCAGTGAGATATGCACTTTATGATGTGTAACATTGTATTAAGATTTAGTGTAATTTGGGGCGTCCTTAAGTGTGTCGCATTTTCATGTAAATGAGTGTTGCCCAAAGTCCTGTGTTTCCCGTATCACTCTTTGGCTGTATTGCCTTTAAAAACAGGACTGATGTCTTGGCTTAGTTAAAGTCAATGAGAGTTTTACCATTTATGGTAAATTTATGTGTCCACCCCGCAGCCCTATTCCTCTTGTCCCTCCTCCTTCACCCGCTCCTTCATATTTCAGTAATGTACTGGATGAACAGTCACCACAGAGTAGGACTCGTGCAGCTCTCACATAAAATCTAACTTCCCAGTATTCACAAAAGGTTATCTATTCAGGCTCTGCATATCTCCTGCTATCTAATGCAGAGTGAACACTGTGTTTACATTTCTCATATATTTTCCAATCTGCATAAGTCGCAGTACAGATTAATAGCCCTACAAGAGTTTGACCTTCCATTCATTTTGTGTTAAGCTTTCTGTCTGAGGGGACACTTTGTATTTAATGGAGCCAAAATTCTTTTCCCATCATATCCCAGTGAGAAAAGTGTAACCTGCATGCAACCCACTTTAGCAGCTGGTTTTCACTGTATTTCATCTCTAGAATTAAGGGCAAAGATGGTATGAACCCCTGAGCTTGGCCCAAACTCCTCATAAAGTTCACTGGGACGCATGCATTTGAGCCAAAGTTTGAGCAAATTTTGTCTGATTTATGTTTCTGGGGGAAAACCAGATGAAATTCAGTGGATATGATAAATACAAATTAAAACAGACAAATTGTCTGACTTAGCTTTGATTTTTGGGATAGATTCAAAACCCAAAGTAATGCCACAGATGTATGAAGGGGAATGAAGCCTGTGTGAACAATACAGAGCAGTATTTATTGTGCTTTAATTGCACCCCATCCAAACCGCAGCTCTGTCACCAGCCGTGAAGTTGGAGAAGGTAGAGGGCGGCTTTATGCCCTGCTTTGTCTGAATTGCACTTTCAAGACGGGGTTACGCTGGCGAGGCAACACCGTGTGAGTACACTGTGTGGGTAGGGGCGCCAGGCACAAGGCACACTGGTCGTGGATTCTGGTCCCCTCAGTATCCGTCCTCTGGGGGAGATGGCGGTGGAGAGGGTGGGCAGCGGAAGCAGCAGCCTGGCTTCACACCCTACGTAAGAGGTGTCTGTAGACAGCTAAACAGCTTCCATCGCCTCGGTACCAGGACGGCAGGGAGTGGACGGAGGGCACCAGGCACATAGTTCTTGCGGTACGGGATGCTGACAGCCCAGCCTGAAGGAATCCAGTCATTTTTTAATTTTAGCTTTAGTATTTCTTGCCATGTAAACAATAGTCGGCGTCTTGAGGAGAAGAGTGTGTGAGAAGAAGCAAATCATTGTGTGGGGGTGATGGAAAGTTGGAGAACACTGAGCTTAGTGGTGACTGCTAAGCACAGCTGCAGGCACTGAAAACAACATGTTCTCTCCTAGTTAGGCTTGTAAAATAAAAGGGAGTGGTCTATAAACACCACTGTGGCAAAAGTCCTAATTTCTGTATAGCCAAACATGTCTCTAACATGCATCAAAGTCCTTGGGACATTTAAAGCAGAATTGTGTCTTGCTCTGAAAAGCCCAGGACTAATTAGGAGGGACAGAAAGACCTTCCAGATGTTCTGGCAAGACAGTGCCTGGCCTTTCCAGGGAACAGGAAGGAGGGCTCAGTCCTCAAGGTCTGTCTGTGGCCAGGAAGAAAGGCTGACCCCTCCTAAAGGAGATCAGCTGCTGGCTGGGTCAGAGGTTGCCACCATTTTGGTCCTATTCTTGGGGTCAAACATATCTGAGTGGAAAATAGAAGGGATTTCTCTGAAGCCCACGCAACTATACCGTTTGGCTCTATCTAGTGAACCCAGTGTACTGCTCTAAGCTGTGCTTGTGGATTACTCCTTCATTATTGCTGGGGATGAATTTTTCAACAATTGAAGTTTGTCAGTTTGGTTATGTTCATTTGTGGTTTGAAGTTTGTTTGGTTTGGCTTTGTGTATTTTGATGGGAAGAATTAATGCAATGCTCTTGAATTTCATAATTACTTAAAATACAAAGGTTATACAGAATATGTACAGATTAGCATCATAGAAGAAAGAAAAATTGTGGGGGGGAAGAGCTGAATTTATCTGGAAGTTCTCTTCTACGTTTTGTGCTCATTTTCCTTTCTCTTGTACTCTTTGTTAGAGATCTGATTTCTAGAACAGCAGAGATTTCCTTGAAATGAAAATGTTTAAAGGAATCCACTAACCATTGTCCTTGTTAGTTGGAAATGAATGCTTATTGATCAGAAATATTGATCTAGCACTTTAGATTAAAACAATACTTTTGGTAGTGCAGTCAAAAGAGTTTAAAGACTAAAGTAAAAATGTAACTTGCACTGGCTACCAAGTGATCGATCGTAACTGATACCACTGCCTTGGAACATAAGTTTACTGTGACATCTCTTATCTGCACTGAAGAGTTTGTCCTCATTGCTTTGTGCATTATGTATAAATGATTGATGTCAGCTTTAACATTTTTTAGAAACAACTTTCATAGCCTCCTGTGCTTTTGCAGTGCGGAAAGTTATTTATATTAAAAAATTTCTCAGCAAGCATGTATAATTAAGAATAAAAACAGGCTTCAGTAGCTCCAGCCTCCTTCTGCTAATACGTGTGTATAGCTTTGCCCAGAAATAAACAGCCTATGGTAAGTCTTAAGTGGATATAATAGGGCAAATTTTCTCCTCAGTTCCACCTTTATGGCCTCATTCACTTCAGCAAAGGTGGGCAGGTGTGACCAGTCGCTGAACATGCCTCATACCCCTTCTACCAGAGCAAATAGTTGCTATTGGGAAAAAAGGTCAGAAACATTATAAACAAACGCTGAAATATGATGAAGATTGGATGCAACACTTCTACTATTACTGTTACAGGAAATGCTAAAAAAAAAAAAAATCTGGATAACATAAGGAGTCTGTGAGCCTGTTGTCTGTCAGAATTTATTGGGGACTTGATGCAAAAGTAGACAAATGAGGTTGTTAAGTGACCCCTTAACTGGAGGCCATAAGAGTTTGTGCAGCCGTGTGTCATGCCTGCCTCTAAAAAGCAATGTGAAATGCTCTAAACTAAAAACTCCTTGTGCCTGGCTTTCAGAGCAGCAGTCCTGTGGCTGTTAAGAAAAAATATGTGCCTGCTGGGACTGATAATAGCTGATCATCATCACCTATCCCATTGCAATACTTCTCAGTACATTTTATTTTTTCAGCAAACAGAGAATGTATATTTTGCTTTTGCATGGGGCTAGATTACCAGAAATACTATGCCTACATAATAGTGTGGCAGTTCTTTTACTGCTACCATATATGTCTGCTAACACACGTTCAATGACAAATATCTGTATCTCTATAAAGAAAAATACAAATATTGAATGAATTAATTCACTTGCTTTTCCTTACATGTTAAATGTATCATTCAATACAACTACGTTTTGCTAAGACCAGTAATAGTGACAGAGATGCTCAGTAATTATCTTTAGACATGAAAAATGATGAGGAAAGTGTTTTCAGCACACAATGTGAACCTGAATATTGTCTTGGGAATGAGAGTGGGTTTGTATGTGTGCCCCGAGGCCCAGGGAGCCCCAGGTCAAAATTAACTTAAACATGGGACCTTGTGTTCATCTTCAGAATCCTAAACATGTTTCTTCCCTGCCTCTGGTCTTAAGCAGAAGTCATTCTCATATACCAGTCTGTTATTTCATGAACTTTGCAATGGACGAGGCCCACAGAGGGTAGAGTGGCTATTCCCAAACCACTTTGTAAACCCGAACTAAATTTAAGCTCTCTCGTGTTTCATGTCAGGGGAAGTGACTTTGGGTTTCCAAGTTGTAAACAGAAGAAAAAATTAACCCACTGGGTCTGATTCTTCACACCAGGCATTCCCTGATGAAGTTATATCATCAGAATATCGGTATAAAAGCATGGAGAAGCAGGCTCTCTGGATCTTGCAGTATTTGCAAAGAAGTAAAACCTGACTTCCTAGTAAATATCTAACTGTGATTTTCATTCTGGTTAAGAGCGATCTTTCCAAATATTCAGGCAGGACTGATGATTCATGTCTTACCCCGTGTTTTGATTTTCTTTTTAAGCCACCATTCCGGGCATTAATGTGTTAATTGTCAGGGTTGTATAAATTTTAGTAAAGCCATATTATTTTTGCATGGCAACTATTAAAAATATTTTTCCTCTTAATTTCACAAGGGATGCTGAGACTTTCGGAGTTTTTCCCTCTTGCAGAAGGGAATAATTTAGATTTTCTTCCATCCCTGTCAGAAGTTGAACAGACGAACAAAACAGATTCTTCAGAGACAATTTTACACAGAGTTACATCCATCCAATTCAATTATAAATTAAATTGACTAACGAACCATAGCTCATTATGGGAATCAATTACTCAGAACTGTCTTTGGACCAAAAATGTGGAAAATAAAAAATAATGGTCATACTTCAATATACCAGATTGTCAGTGTTTGAAAGCTCTGTTTTTCTCTAGCTTGGCGTAGACCATCGCCAAAAAGAAATGATAATCATTTGTTTTACTGCTTGTAGAGATGTTCCCGTTTTATGAAGACTAGTTAATTCTTGAGTTTGATCTCTTCGGGACCAGCACCTCGGGCCTTTTTGAGATGACAGGCCAACCCTGGAGTAATGTCATCACATGGGAATCTTTCAGATCAACTTATGCAAATGTGTTATTAAAGGAAGCCACATTTTAGCCTCTGGTGCAACCCAAACAATAGTAGTGGAAAATGCTATGAGGTAGTATTGGAGGCATTTTCTTAATAAAATCATTCTTGTGACATAGTAGTAGTTGGCACACCCCTCTGGAGTGTTCTTAGCTGAAATACACAGTAAAAGTAAATGTAATCAAGGTAGAGAAACAAACCTGTGAGTTTAAGACTGGTGTGAAATGGTGATGAAAGGTTATTTGAAGCCCCTCAATAAAGCCCTCAGTACAGAGGAACTGAGGGGTACGGCATGGCTGTGCAGTATAGCTGGTGGTAAGGTTTGGATACAGAACGCGGGCAGTGCAGAGGGCAGTGCACACAGCTGCAGCGCGTGGGTCGCCTGGGACAGCTCGGACACCCGCCTGCAGCATCAGCAGGAGAGCAGAGCTGCTCGGAAGCTTCGCCCACTCTCCTTCGGCCACAGCTTCCCGTGGAGATAAGCAAAACAAGTGAATGCTTTCAGCTGACATGTCAAAGCCCCAGTCCCTGAAATCTCTAGCAGCTAAGCATTTTCCTGATATAACTCAATATATATAATTCAGCATAATTAAAACAAAGTTTTTCACTGGAGTTGAGCTGTTGCAGGGGTATGCAAATGAGTTAATCCTAATCTGCTCGAAGTACATTTCATTGCTCGGTAGTTTCCAAACCACCTCTCCCTGGCTCCATGTCCTCTGAAACTCTCTGGCACTTTCGCCTGCCCTCCTGGTGTGCCGGCGGGACGAGGGTCTGCCCGGTTCTGGGGCTGGCTGTGCTCTCACAGAAGCAGCCTTCATGCAAGGGTGCAGGGGCAGTGCAGAGTTCCTCCCACCTTACCCTCATCTTGCTTCGGACAGAACAGCTCGAAAGGAGGCTGAGCTGGGAAGCACAACAGGCAGGTTAACAGCCTGTGCCTTCCTGCCCACCACTGCTGCTTGCAGTCCATCACGACTTTTAAAGCATATTTCTAATATGCGTCAAATTTTGAATGTTAATGAGTGGCAGAAATCTTTTGCATTAGGGACGTGCTCAGTAGAATACCAGCGCTATCAGATGGCCAAGACTTTTCCCCCTGGTAATTCCTCTTCCCCGTCACACCCGTACAGCGCTGATAGGCAGAGAGTCTTCAGCTGCGAGGTTGAAATGAGACGGGCATCGCAGCCCAGCGGCTCCTGGCAAACCCTTCCGCCGCTTTAATTTCAACCAATTAGCAGAGCCAACCTCCCTTAGCGGATGGCAGAGCCTGTTGAAAGGCACCGCGTTCAGGGGCTGGACGCGTGGGCCCACGTTGGGGGTGCCCGGCGAGGGGCTGCCCTCAGCCGCCGCTGTGGCGACGTGGTCCCGGCCCACCCGTGGTGGCCGCGGGGCTGGGCGGCCATGGCCCGCGAGGCCTCGCGGCGGCCCCGGGGATCCGGCGCTAATTAGAATTAGTTGTCCCGCCGCAGTCCGGCTCCTGACACAAATTGCATTCTGCAGCTTTTCGTTCCACTCGAGTTCACAGACAAAATAGCCCGTGCCGTGTTTGAAATGAAGCAAGGCAATATGAAAGGGTTTTATGTAATTGGTTAATATACTTTAACATTCTAACTAATATCTTCGGTGTTGGTTTCTCGAACAGAACGTGTTTGCTTTCTTCTTCTTTTGCTTAATAATTATTTATGATCGCACCATGGGTAATTTTAATACGAGCTTGTTCAGGTGTCATTAAATCATTGTCGGGCTTGACTGCATGTGTAAGGAAACAAGTGACCTTTAAAGATGATAGTTTGGAGCGGAAGCCGTGGTAATGGGGAGCTGCAGAAGTGCACACGGCGGTGGCAAGAAGAAAGAGACCTTTCACACTTATCAGGAGAATAACTTTATTGAATCATAAGACCAATAAAGAGAAATTGTTTTTAAAAAAGCAGAAAGGGCAAGTGAGGGAGGTAAAGCAAATGTGTTACAGTCTGTTGATGAAAACAGGGAGAAAGATTGACGGCAGAAGTTGGGATTTTTCCCTCGTAAGCCGGTGGAAATGAGCGATCCCGTGCTCCACAGAGGCTGGCCGGGTGGGAGCAGTGCAGCGGCCCCACAGCAGCACCGCGGGGATGGTAACGGGCCTCCCGCTGAGCACAGGGGCTGCACGGGACTGGAACTGTGACTGGCGTGGAGGGGATGACTGACCATCCTCATGGGCCTCACAAAAAGCTGCAAAACCTGCCCCAGAGAAGCGAGTGTCCTGAGCAGCCCCATAACACTAGGGTGTTGCTGGATGGTCACTCGGCTGCTCGCCACCGCTGCCCCCAGCATGGCAGGACTGATGGGTCGGGCTGTGGGCAGCCTGTGGGCTCCCAGCGCCAGAGCAGGACACGCAGGGTGGCAAATGGTATGTCTGCCATGAATGTCTGTTTCTGGAGTAACGTGGCTGCCTGGAACGAGTGCACCCTGTTCCAACTCACACCTGCAGCTTAAGAGGAAGATGGCGAGTGCGAGTTTTCTAAGTCTTGCTGGCAGCAGAGTCCTGGTGAGAGAATTTCACTTGTGCCAAAAAATAGTTATCTTGATACTGGTGGTGCAGAAATGCCGAATTGTAGAAATGCACAGAAATGCTTTTGAAATGGTGGGATGGAATAATGGAATGAGGACTACCGTCAGCCTGTTGATTATCTCAAATATTTTACTTAATATGTTTAAAAACTAAACTAAATTAAAGCTTGCAAAGGACTATCCCAAGTACCCGTGATGACCTTAACCCAAGTAAATAATCAATAACCAATGTTACATAAATATATTAAAGTAGTGCTTTTTTCAATTGCTAGCTGCTGGCTTGGTCCTGATCCAATTAACATCAATGGTAAACTGCTGCACGTAAAGAAAATAGAGTAACTAAGTAATAGGCCCTTCCCTCTGTCTCTATTCATGATATATCTCTGAAATCATCACTTTCTGCAAATGTATTCATTATTTGAATTTCATTTCCTATCTAGTATTTATTGACATTACATTCCACATCCTGTTAATGCATCTAGATTAATTTACTAAGCTGTTGCTTAGTAATGGTGGTGGTATTTTGTCAACCCCATGTATTCAAAAATCATGATTCAGAGACCATAACATTCTAAAACTAGGCTAAATCACGAGGTTTGTATTAACTACATTTTGGCTCTTTTTATCTCCTTAGTGTTTGTATACAGCATGTGTACATGCAGTATACCTAGAATACACAGTGTGTACATTCAGTCATTTTTTCAAACTTTCTTCTGTAATTAGGGCTAAAAATACCATTTTTTTAACAACAACTGAAATTTTTATCTTGTCGTGTGACTCTGGAAGCTCACCAAATATCACAGGCCACATCAGTATTTCAGTAAAATCAAGCTCCCTGGTCCCTTTGTGATTAGTCCTGTGTCACATGCTCTGGTCTTTTTATTTCTCACTCTCAAATCAAGCAAATACACCCAGTGTAAATAGCCCCACAGGTGAACAATGAAGTCATTTCCATGTGACTTTGTCTTTGAACTCCACCTCTTATAGACACATGCTGCAGAAATCCATCCCTGGGATGGCACATTAATGAACTTTTTATTTCTTTTTTGAAGATCTGCTGCACTGTAATTTTAAACCAGGAAGAGAAGCTGGCTTTTAAGCCAGAATGTCTTTCTCTGTTTACTAATCCTTGTCCCACGGATATTATTCTATTGTCAATGAGTAAAAATAGATATGGTATTTGGAATTTTATGCCACTTCAGCCTGCCACCCCTTTGTAATCTCTCATCAAGGAGATTAGACTGGGGTAGATGTCTGTGTACTGAGTAAATTACTTTTGCTACAAGCAAACTAGGAGGTTAACCAAATGCTCAGTATTGGCACCAACTGCTGACCATGTTAGTCATTACCACTTAGGAAACACAGTGTGTGTTCTACTATCACAGCAGAGGTGCCAACTCAGTTAACTCCATCGCTGCCGTTCTACAAAGGGGATGTATCAGCTCACACACTTCTGTGGTCCAGCTTTTCTCGCCTATTCTGTCATTTCAAACTATGATACCGGTACCTCTAGAGTCAGCAGTGACTCAGAAGTTTATATACAGACAAGAAAGAAAGAATTCAACTCAGGAGCAACCAGACCATGCATGTGCAACTCACAGGGGCAGCCACTGAGTGTAGTAGGGTCTCATGTGGTTCGATCACTTTCTTGCCTACTCCTTCCTTTTCCTAGTGGGAGATGAAACCCATGGAAAATACAGACCAGTCTTAATGCAAACAATTCTCCTGTTGGTGCCGCAAGTCCCTTTTTTCTGTTGAGTAAGCCTTGCCCCAGCAAGAGAACCTCGGTTTTGCTTTGACAATGCACTGCATTAAAAGCTCTGTCAGTCCTCCCCAGAGGTTGAGCTCTGCTGGGCAGAGAGGAGGAATTGCAGTGCTGAAGCAGCTGGCTCAAAAAGTATTTTAGTTAAGAATAGAAGTTGCTAAATGAAGCACAGAGCAGATGGTCTGATTCCAGCCTTAAAAGCATATGAAGAGCTCCCACTTGAATTCCTGCATTTTCAAATATTTCTGGCCACAACCACATCTCATTTCCAAGTCACCTATAGAGGTTATGGTAGAACTAAAACCAGTACTGAGTCCTGGAGCCCCACCAAGATGCCATGCTGCCACTGTGTATTCTCCACTTCCTCATGACACCATAAAGAGATAAAGGGGATGATTTTCAATGGGCAAAACACACTGCAGAATTTCATGGGTCACATTCAGTCCGTATGTCCCCCTTGGCCAACTCTGGATTAGTGACTATTATAAACCAGTCTAGGTTTCTCTTCTTTTTCACATCTCGTTACATCGTGTAGGTGACCAAAGAATCTTGCATAGGAGAGGAAAATTAGAAGGAAAAGGAGTTTTTGTATTTGGTCAGGTGTGATGCCTGTTAGCTCCAGTATAGTTAATCTTCTGTGTGTGACCTTTCTAGCTTGGTTTTCAAACAGATAGCCATTTTTTTTCTGTAAAGCTGTCTGTTGCAAAACATGCTGCTAAAAAGAGAATAAAATCATTTGTCAAAATTGTATGAATTTGTAATTCATAATCGGCAACAGCAATTTAAGGAAATAGTTTTCTGCTACTGACACTGCTGTCAAAATAAACGTGGTGAGGATAATTATAGTAATTAACAAAATAGTTAATTACACTTTGTCATAAGGTAAGGTTTAGTTTGATTTCTGATTAGGAGTAGATCAATACCAAATGTTTCACTGTACATATCTGATTATTACTGTAGGGCTAGACCAAAAGTCATATATCAGTTTTCGAAATCATGCAGAGCAATGGGAAAATATTACCTCAACAGCCAGATGCTCTGCAGTTCCCATCCCTGAATGTGAATCTTCAACCACATCTCTCTGAAGTCTCCGATCATATTCTGCCCTGCAGGACCTGGCATCCTGCTGGGTCTGGGATACTTTTGATGAGGACAAGCATGCTAAAAAGCACAAACATCCCCATTGGAAAGCAACAAAGCTGGGCAGTTCTGGCGTGTGTAATACAGGAAGAAAAGTCCCTGTATGGATGGGTGACTAAAAATGAGGCTCAGATAACCGTAAAGTGATAGGATATCTACTACACTTTTGTAAGTGGTCATGAGAGTCCAGAGTTCTTTAAGAATACCTATCCCAGAGGAATGTGTGTATGTGGTTTTCTGCTCAGGCCTCCGTAACATATGCTTAACCTAAAAATAAGGTTCCAGCACTGGGAAAGTGTCCCAGGAGAAATCTGCACATGCAAAGAAATTTGTTACCAATTTCTGTACCGTCACTCAGAAATCCAGCTCTAAATCTAGGCAATTGGTCTACTTTCCTATCTTTTGCAGGCCAAAAAGGCTAAAAGTAGAGATGAAAGGAAAATGTGGTGATTGTATTAGGTGACAAGAAGTCGATCTAATCTATTGCTTTGCAAACCACCTCCACCCTCTTCTATCAGCCTGTCCTCTTCACTCCACGGTTCCCGACGCAAAGAAGCAGTTAGTCTTTCTCCTTGATATTATCAATGATCATAAAGAACCAGATCTAGCAAATCATGTAATCTTTTGTATGAGAATCAACTCTCATAGCCTAGTAATTCTGTCTGTCCTATGTCTCGGTAGAAAATAGATTGGGGAAATACAATTTCTCAAGGGCAAAATACAGACTTCTGAAAGCACCTCAGTGACTCTGGGGTTTGAATTCCATTGAAAACTGAAGATATTTATGCTCCTAATACCCTTCCGTTTGGAACTTTAAATTTCTAAGTCATATGAGTACTTTTGAAAATGGATACTGCCATAAGCCCAATTCTACTGATGCATCACATACAGACTCTTTACCTGATTAAAAATTGGTTCCAGTAAATTGAATTTGAAATGTGTCATTTTTATGTTTGCTGACATTCTTGCGTCCATTAATGGTTGTATGTCATTGGCATTTGGGGAACTGCTAGGAAATAGCCTGTAAATCGCTCTGGGCAGCTAGGGAAGTGTTGACCCTCACTATTACTTGCTCCACCCAGCTCAGGGTGGCTGATCTAGGCCTTGTGCCGTGCTGGGTGTGTGAGTTAGCAGACAGGCTATGGCATGATGAACCTCAGGCATGCATGCTAGCTGAGGTATGCGGTACAGTACAGTAGTTGAAGGATTTGCTACAGTTTTGATGAAAAAGGAGTCATGATTTTCCTTTATTTATTCCTCTCGTCCCCTCTTTAGACATCCAGCACCCTTCATCAAAGCACAGTGCTCTCAAGAGGCCGTGGTGTAACCTACGTGGAGCAGGGTGTTCCCTCCCACCCACAGATGTGCCCTCCTGCCGCCTCCCCTGCATGGGTGCTGCAGCTCATGTGGCTGCACAGCTGAGACAGACACAGCCACCGATCCTGCTGGAAACCAACCCAGCCCAGCGAAGATTTGTCTCCAGCCAGGTCAGTTCCCCCATTGAGCCAAAGCATGGTGACACAAGCACATGGTGACCAAGCATCACTGGGGCAGGGAGGAGGGGACGTACAGCCAGGACCTTGGGGGAGTAGAGCTTATGCTGATTGTCTACTACCAGCCAAGCTGCATTCTCCTTTAGCACCTAAAGGGCTTGTAAGACATTTTCATATCTTCTCAAACTTGAAACTTGAACTTTTGGGAAAACCTACTGTCCTCAGAACAAAAGTTTTTGCTAATTTAATGCAGACTAAGCATATAGATAAAGAAACAGTATGGGTGGAAACAGATAGTGGGGATAATAAGAACAAAAATGTGTTTACATAGGCAAGATGTATATGTGCCTGGATAGTTCCGAGTCAATTAAAATGCTTTCTTTTGAAATAAGTAACAGGAGCATTGAATTCGGTGAGAAGTTCGACATTGACTTCAGTTAGAGATGGATCTGAGCAATTGATCCCATGGAACAATAGGAGTAGTCAAAGGCTTTTTTTATGCAGTTCCACAGCCATAGAGTTTGCCACATAATCCAGGAACTCCTATAAAATAGCAGGAAAAAGAGGCTTTCATTTTCATAAAGTAAAATTCAGTTTGTGATCTGCCTGATGTGCACAAATAGACTTCCAAACCAAAAAATCCTTCTGAATAAGTAAACAACGTACAAGAACAATACACCCTTGTGGAGCATTAATCCTGAAGTCTAACAACGGCAATGTGGAGCCACTCAGTGGGGACTATATTTTGTCAGCATGCTTTTAGCCTTCGTTATCAGAGATTTTCAGATGCGGATATCAGGATGGAAAGCTGAAGGGTGACAGATGCTTGCTGCCAGAGTTTGCTGGCTTACAGATCACCTCTGTTGTTCCTGACAACAGGGAGGGAAGTTGTGTCCATTCTCCACTCCAAAATTCTCAACCACTTCTGAAACTGCACTGGGTTTCTAAAATTCAGTATTTTGCCACCAAGATCTCCAAACTCCCTGGCTTGCCCGGCAGTTTCTACAGTGTAGATACGGTATGTCAAAAAAAAAAATAATAGTGTAACAAATTTCTAGCTAGGGATGGGATGTGGTTATCCTGAAGCAATGAGTCCCACAAAGCAGGAACTCTGCTCCTGTCTTTAGGCCCAGCTGGCTGCAGACCATAGGAGGCCTTAGTAACAGCACTGTGATGCTACTGCAGCTTGAAGCAGCACTCAAATGGTAAACAGAGAACAAGGAGAACTTCCTTTCCCCTTCTGTCCTCTCCCCAGATGTACGGTGTTAGGTTACTTAATTAATTTTAACAAGGGAATGACATTCCCACTCCATTTGTGCCTTGTCTTGAAAGGATGCAATGTACAAATACCAGTTTCAGCACATGATCCCCACCAAAAAGAATGTTGGGCCAGATCCTGCCAAGATCAGTAGCAAAATCCCACTGGCTTCAGAAAGAATTGGGATCCATCTTTGGAAAGAAATAGCACAGTTCTGGAGAACTCTAATTAATCCATGAGGTACTCGGTGTCTGCAAAGTTGTTCTTAGAGACTCAGAACTGGGCACCTTTGCTTGGAAGTGCTATTTATATCTTTGTATGCTTCTGCATGCAATAAAAGCCAGTGTAAAAACATATAATTAGAGCGGCTTCTAATTGGAATGGCAGGAATTAGGAGAGAAGGATAGCAGACGGAGTAAACACACTGGGACAAAAGCAAAGTGCCGTGTTGTACACGACAGAAAGGATGCTACTGCTGGAGTAAACTCTTATGCTGAAGTGGCTACTTAAAACTGATGGCCAAACAAAGGACAGTTGAGGTAGGTAAATGAAAGGAGACCTTGCAATCTACAACATACCAAAATAAAAAATCCTATGCAAACTGTACTGCCTTTCCGGGAGGGTGAGGGGGCTGATAAGTTTATTTACACTTTTAAAAAGCACTGCCAATCCCAATTTATCAGTTACTGTCTTGTGACAATTTATTCATTGTTCACCGTTAGAAGCTAGAAGTTACATAGGAAGCATGATTGGTGATAGCTTCTCTATTTCAATATGGTATAATAGAGATAACACAGTGCCCAAAAGCTCTACAGCCGCCTTTTTGTCTGCTTTGTCTCTTTTCATTACTCTATCAGAATCTTCATTTAATATAATCCAAAAAAGCAAGGTAATTGCTTCACTTATCAGTTATCATCACACTCGCATACTTATCATGTCAAAATTATTTATGTGGATGGCCAGGTTGATCTTGCTGCATTTAGAAGCTTAAAATTTGAATAACAGTTCTGCCAGTTAGGTTATCAAAATTGCAGCATAAGCAATGAATTTCTTCTTTCTGGATCTTGGAAGGAGAATAGGGAGCATCTCATTGCAGGACTAGTTTACCCGTGGCTGAACACTGCTCCAAGGAGACTTGCAGCAATTCTGCAGCCTGGCACTCGGAGTGCTGGGGACAGGCTTTATTTGCTAGATGAACAGTAAATAAAGATGGCATGATATAAATAGAGACAATAGAGAGAGGTGTAAAGGGGCATTGTCAAGGTTGTCATAGGTCCCAAATTAAAATGATAATTTACAGACTTGTGCAGTTCTTTCTTGGATTGTGTCCTCTTTTGAAACAGATGTTTCATAGCCCTTTTTCTATACCGTTTTTATTTCTTTATGATTTTGGTAGATGGTAACTCACCTGTTTGAAAGCCCCAGAGGCTGAAATAAAACAAAGCATGCAAGTTCAGAAAGTCATTTTAACAACTTTTTTTAATATAAAAGAAATTTCCTTCAGCCAAGCTCTTGGACACCTTGACAAAGGGTAATAGAGAAAAGCCTATCACAAACAGATACAAATAATATAAAAAGGAATGTGCAAACATTTTTTCCAACACAGGTGGTGAATTCATGGCATTGCTGTCCATCCATCATGTTATTTGGACAGCCAGGAACCTCTTCATGATAGCTCCTCACAAGCACATTGCAGACCAGTGAACAGTCTGACACGAATGACTTCTGTGAAAGTTCATTACTGATGGTGCACAATTTGTTATTCACCATTTGTCATTCTCATAATAATAACTATCCCAAAGGTTTTGGCTTTTCAGTGAGTGAGCAGAATCAATCCCAAGTGACTGAGGAGCCCGATCACCCTCCGGAGACTGCAAATTGGCCCATCACAAGACATTCAAATGGGCGAGGTTCTGAGCCATCCCTAACACACAAAGTAGTATCTGTGAAAATCTGTTTACATCTATATGAAAGAGAGAGGAGAAGGAATTTAACATTAGAGAAATCAGTCTCAGTTTATAAATCCCTTGCATACAGTGAAAGGCTAAGTTCAATGAGTTTTTAATTATGTTTTCTAACCTGTGTGTTCCCACACAGTCTTACGTAGCAGCAATTGTGGCAGGTCGTGCTACTAGCAATGGCCAAGCTTGGCACTGAGCATTGGTGAGGAAAGGGAGGGGCAAACACCTTTTATCTCTGCACCAATTCTTGCACCACTTTGAACTGGTCTGGATGCTGGTTTGGGTATTTGTATTCTAGACAACCTACTTGTCATATTCCTTAGCTTTTACGAAACTGGTTGGATCTATCGAGACTGTCAGTGTCCCAGCGTGTGAACAAGCTTGAGTCACAGACAGAAAAGACAAATACAGCTCTTCAGTGGCTATTGCTGTGATTTTTGGCTGGTTATGAAACAATTCTCTATCACAGCTCTGTTTGGCAATAATTACTACAGCCTTTGAGACTTAGTAAATCTTGGGTAAAAGTCACAGCAGAGAAAAGGGCAGAGTTTGAAATCCAAATAGTAATTTCTCAATAGGCTGCAATGCCAAAATTGTGTTGGCTAAACACAGATCCTGTGCCCAGCTCAGCACTCCAGATCCTTTTAGGGCTTGCTTTTCAGGACTACAATGATGTTCTGACCCAGTTATTCCGTGTTTTTGGACTTCTGTGCATTTTATTTACCATACACCTTAACAGCAGGCTTCACATTCAACACTCATCTCATGCAATGATCACTCATTCAATTAGTGGCAAACAGCAGAGAGTAATGTTTGTGATTTTTTTCCAGTCTCTGTTCCCTAGGGGTGTCTAAAATATATTTTATAAGTGTATCCAGGCAGTCATTATCCAGATCATGTTATGGGTTTTGTAACTTCACAATGTATTTGATTGAAACATCATAACTCTTTCCAGGACAAAGGCTTGTAACATTACAGATGCAGGGAACAGAGAGGTCAGCGGTTGACAGCTGGTGGTTGGAGACACACAATCACAATATTCCCCAAGTTATTACAAAAATATTTAACTGAACAATGATGGAAGAAAGTCAAAAACCTAGTAAACATTAAAAGTAAACATAATTGTTGCAAATTTAATGAAATACTCTGCTGTCTTTGATGTGATGGCTGATCTGTAAGTCTTTCAATTTCTTTGCTTTAATATCAGCATTTCCTCAGTCTAAACCTTTTTGAGACAGTAGCATTTTATCTCAATTATTGCTTTTTCTCCATCAGTCTTTAAATATAATCTCATTTGCCTTTATGGATACTGTAACCCTTCTGAACAGCTTTTAACCTTTTTAAAAATCGCCTTGACCTGAGGATGCCCAAAGTTTTTTCTTCTTCCTCCTCTGAATTTTTTTAATGCAATATCGAATAATAGAAATTGGACAGATGAGTGATTTCCTGTCCGGAGACCTGCAAACAGAGCTTAGGATGCTGGAATATAATTTTTGTTTTAATAATAAATAACAATAATAATAATAATAATAATAATAATAATAATAATAATAATAATACCTCTTTCTAGTTTTCTGATAGCAAAGAACCTTCAGCTTTGACCTCCATTTCAGTGGCAGTATTGTAGCCTCTGCCACCACAATATTAGCTTTATCTTTTCAAAGGAAAAAAAAAAGCTTTCTTTGTACAGTGGCACATTAGCTTCAAAGAGCACTTACCTCAAGAGTCCAGCTCATCCTTCTGTTAGATTTAAGAAATACTCAGCTTAAGATTGTCTGTTTCAATCATGGATAATGTAGATAACTTTGTGTCTAAATGTTACAAAGCAAGCTTTATGTCTGTTTTGTCTTTTTCCCCCACCCTTTCAGTTTTATTTTCTCACTTAGTATCTAACGAAGATGCAGACTAATGGAAGAATGATGCATGAGTGCAACTAACCCTCCTGGAAGTTGATTGTAAATGTTAAAGTTGCTATTCACTACCATTTCGTAGCTATGTGTGTCTTAGATGGCAGAGTGTGTGTGAGGGGGGGAAACCTCCAACAGTATGACACCTAGAGAGTCGGTGGTGTGCTCCTTGCATTGCGAATGTGCCTGGGAAAGCGCGGTGCTGTACTCACTGGGTATAGCCATGGTCCCTACATCCACCTGCCCCGTGTCAGCTGGCATTTCCTTTGCTTGCTTACATGTGAGAAAGGTATAAACACTCTCTAAACCAGCTGGCAGCATGCAAACCAAGCAGTAATACCCTGGAAGGCTTTTCCCCACTGAAGCTTGCCGTCTATACTGCCACTCTGTGATAAGTGTGCCAGCTCAAACGGCACAAGGGTTTTCTGGTACTTGCCTTGTTTCCCTTGAGCACCCATTCCAGAAAGCATCCTCTTGTCTTCCCTTCTACATACATAGTTTGAGCATCAACATCCTGAAAGTTGCTTTCCACAGTGATTACAATTACCTATCCCAAGCAGCGATGCTTAAAATTGAACTGTGGTTCATGAGAGCAATAGGCTCTACCTGTGAGCACCCTAATGTGTTAAACAACCATGCCAGGTAGCATTACATGTATCTAGCAGCAGCCACTTTAAAAGACCATCTGCCAAAGGAGCTTGGTTTCCTATTTTAAGTTCTCATACTTGTAGTTTTAAGGGAAAACAGTGAGTTTAAAAAGTTGATGATTAGATTCAACTACATCTCCCCAGACCCCGGCAGTAGCATTATCGCTCAAAATGGGGCATGTTTAATAGAAACTAGGGAAAGACAAGCTGCAGTGATCTTGCCCCGGATGAACACACGCAGACACGTGTGTATAGCTGAGGATTTACTTGGAAATATCTTTATGCTGTTTGTGAATTATTTCACTTGAATTATGATTGCCCTGAATGATATATATTTGGAGAGTGTAACATTGCAAAAGTAAACTTTAACAAAAAGGGATATTTATTCTTCAGATTTAAAATTAATTTCCTGTATTCCTCTGTTTTTTTATCCTATCTAAGCTGTAGCCTTATGAGAAGAAAAATGAGAAACTATTTCTTTACTGAGACTGGTATCAGATGAAATATAAATGTAATGGTTTCTGTAAATGTTAACCCACTGCAACACTCTATCCCAGAACTAAAGATTTGCAGACTGTTTTAGGTTAAGTTACTGCTCCTCTCCATGTTAGGTAATCCGATGTCATTTAAGTAAAATAAATTGGAACTACTCAAGGAATAAAAAGAGGTGAAAGTGCAGAATCTGGTTTGGATAAAAGTTTAATTCTTCAGTTCCAAGTGACATAGCCCTTACAGGAAGCAGAGCAAACTCAGACAGGAGTGGCCAAGTAATGAAGATGGATGCATCTTGTTATCAGCAAGCCATTTACTAGGGCTTGATGTAACCTTAAACATTGCAGATAGCTCAATGGCACTTGCCACTAAGCCTCTAATTAATGAATAGCAGGCCCTAAATTAACAATGTGCATTTACAGATGAATTCTGGGCACTCATTAAACGATGTTCAAATATCAAGCAGTAACTGTTAGGTTTATTCCTTCTGGATTACTGTATACAGTGTTTGTTTGCTGGGAGTTTCCACAGGAGGTTTTGTGTGCTCAACTGCTGTGAGCCCAGGTGCACTTCAGGAAAGGGTATAGTTCACTGAGGAGGGCAAGACGGAGTAGCTGTAAAGAATCCATTGTAACACCTGTGCAGCAATTTAAGGAGGATTAGGGTGAGCCTCTATTCAGCCCTAACTGCACTGGGAAAAGGGGCCTGAGTGCCTGAAGCTGTTCTCAGACCTCCATTTTGTATCGCCCTCCTTTGCAATATCCACACTGGGGCCTTCAAAGATGGCCTGGAGGAGTCCCCCGGAGGGTCCAGCGATGCAGGGGCATGTCTAGTACACGCCTAGTTCCTCCACAGCTCGCGTCTGTGTGAGAGGATTGGGGTGGAAGTAGTCTGCACCCAGTGTCCCAGTTCCTTGGTCAAGGAGACAGAGACATAAGGAGCTCAGGATGAAAGCTCCACTGTGGCACGTATGTGGTAATCAAAGGTATTCTAGAGCAATACGAGTACTAGCTATTTAGATGGTCCTACTGTGCACGTTGTGCTTTAGGAGAAACAGCAGTGCAGCTGTAAGAAATGTAGCAGAGCATGTTACCACATCTTCTGAAATATATCTGTATCATATCAGAAGAAGTTTAAATTGCCTACTGTGCTGAAATACAATGCAAGCTAGAGAGAAGGAACTTTTCAGAAGTATTGGTGTAAACTGGGATTGAGGTCAAACAGACAAAGCTGATTTAGGCAAAGTCAGAATTTAATCCAAGGTCCCTGAAAAATTAGACAGTCTGTTCTCTGTAAATGGGAACATAACTATGATTTTCTGGGAACAGATCCTCTCATACTAGTAACTTCAGTATTCAGCAACGTGAGGTTTTCAGTGTTATGAATGTTCCTGTTAATGTGCCATCCAGTTATTGCCACGTGATAAGTTCAGTGAGAGACTCGCTTTAAAAAAGGAGGGCTAGAGAAGAAATGATGCTTTTCTTAAAAGTATCCTACACAGCATCCTATCCCAGAACTGTTCTCCATGTCGGAAAAGTTTTAAAGTAATACCGGTCTGCTGTGATGTAAAATTATGAATTTGATTGGCATTCCTGCAGCATTACATACAGAAGAGAAACATCCATTCTGAGCAGAGCTTGCTTTCAACTGCGCCTGCAAACATTTGGGGTTTGTGCACAGGCTGTGTAAGCAGGATCCCATGCACATTCCACATAATCCAGTGCCATGCATGCAGTTCCATTTATGGGCAAAATGAAACACATCTCTTCTTTCTATGGATCGTTCCCATCAAAGCCTTTTCAAAGTTTAATGTGGACAAATTTAGGAAAGGGGCACTCCCATGGCTTTGTGCAAGCAGTTCAACACCAGTGTTTTGCAGATTTAAAATTTTAAAAAAGCAAACAAACTTCTATTGAAAAAAAAAAAAGAACATTGTATACAAAAAGTGTTGGTGCTGGGACTTGTCACCTTGATTTTCCTTTGTGATTAGCTGATAGAAGAAGGGAAAAGCAGCTGTCTCATGCACCTTTCCCAGCTTCTTTACGCAGTATGGTCTAAATTTGTACTAGCCTGTACATGTGTCAGGTGATGCTGTAACAGTATCTGAGAGTTGTTTTCTTTTATCTTTGTACAAAAAGCTTTATTTGAATGAGAAAACAATATAACCTCTCATGAAGAGAAAGCTCTTCCTCCCTCTCTTTTGTCACTTCCTTATAGAATTATCTCTGAAGCCTTCTCTGGCATCTTTTCTTTCTCTCTGCAACTATTTTGAAAAAGAAATCCATAACGCAGCAACAAGTATTCATAGTTACCAGCAGATAAAGTGACAGCAACTAAAGGAGCTTTTCTGTCCTGTGAAATGCCACTGGAATGCAGTGGAATTCATTTAATAGGGTGGCTGTTTGGGGGATCCTTACTGCTTATTAATAACAGTACAAGCATCTTGCGGTCTTTATGTAAAAATGTGTAAAATCACAACAAAAATGTTATTAGATGTTCCTTAGAGTTCTGAAAAATTCATCCTTCTTACTTCTCCCATGTGTGCACCACAATGTTAGTTGGCAGGATTCAAGCCATAGTTCTGTGTTTCTAGAACTGTCCTTACGCCCCTTTTCCAGTCACATGAGCCAAGAACTGCAGCAAGGTTTGTAGAGGCACACATTAATTCAGTTTAGTCCTGCAAGCTACATTCCTTTCAGAACATGTTTTAACCTGACATCATGTTCTTCCTCAAACTTCTCACAAATAAAGATGTGATTCATATAAACTTCCACTCTCCCCAGTCTCTGCCAACTCTTCATTTACTTTTGGCAGACTTCATGGGCACTTCTGTTCCTAGACAGGAACGACAAAGTGAGCACCCTCCGTACCCTGTAGCGCACTCTGCATGGCAGTGTTTGGGGGCTGCAGACCACTGCACACCCCACTTCTGAGCAGAATGGGTGCCTCAGACACCATGGCCCACATTGGTTTATGAATGGCAATTGTTCTACCCAGTACTGGGGTACAGAGGGCTCCCCACGTTGGCACAGGTCCTTGTGGACTGGGTATTTTCTGACAGAGAGCCCCCATGCTGCCCGCTAGCTATGGTCACCTGCGAAAAGAGTGGGAAAGCCCCCGTTTGTCCATGTCAGGCTTTGCCTGGTTTTGTTGGGCATCCACACCCTTTGGAAAAGCATACCTGTTGGTTGACTGGGGTATTGGATTTATGTTCCTTAGTGCAATGAGCTACATGTTCTGCTTGAAGGAGCAGCCACTGCTGCTTCTGCCGCTTTCCTCAGTAAAGATGAAGGAGTTTAAAGTTATTGTCAGATTTATTCCTTGTTGAGCTTCTTAATGAGCCAGACTGTGCCGTGGACTCTTCCCATGGGACTGATGCATGGTTTTCTCTTGCTTTCCGTAAAACCTGTCACACGTGTCTAAGTGAAAAGTAGTCAGCATTCCCCCCCCCCAAAAAAAACAATCAAAAAAAACATTTATGCCTTCCTTATGGACATGTAAATGCCACCGAACTAGATACACAGTAAGGCCTACAAGTCAGGAGGAGGTGTTAAGGGAGGTGTTAAGAGGCTGGTGACCAACTACATGAGAGCGCTTTAGTTCCAAAGTCATAGAGAAGAAGCACTCCATGGAGAGGGCCACAACTCTTCCAGTGGAGCAGAGCAGCCCCTGGGCAGCAGAACCCCCAGCGATTTGCAGGCTGTGCTTAATCCAGTCGAGTTCATTCAAACAATGAATTTCAAATTCATATATCTAGGAGCCACCTCAGGTTGGGATTAGTATAAATTCTGGGCAGAAATTATGCTGTTTGTAGGAAACCCAAAAGCAATGTGGAGAAGAGTGTAAATGAAAATGTTTTAAGTAACATTGGGTTAATAGCAGAACACTAAAGAAGTGGCAGAGATTTTCTTCTGAATTATGAGTTGGAGTGGCAGTGATGTTACACCTGTTCACATCAGCCGAGGGTATAACCTAAGCTGTTTTTTCATATATTTTTTCCTTACTTGGGTTTACAGTGAACCTCGGAAGCCCACGAGTGAAACCTGCTTCCTTATACATGTTATTTTTTCTCTATCGAACACACTCCCTGGCATGTTTCTGTAGAACTGTTTCTGTATACTGGGCTCCAGGCACTCCGTTTCTTTAAAACACATACAAAACACTAAAAAGGGAGACTGTTGTCCCAAGGGGTTGGTAACAGGACAGAGAGGTCTCACCTCTCTGATTCTCTCCTGAAGTAGGTCAGTTTGAGGCTATAGTAATGGTCCAAATCTAGCCAAGTTCAGAGATTACAACTGGGCCAGGAATAATTTATTCATTCATTCATCTCAGAGAGCCTGTCTGTGGGCTCATCACCGTGCCTTGCGTCTTTTTGCCATTCACATTCGTTTAGCCAAATCTCTTCTAAGAAATATTAATCCATCCCATTATCAGATTGCTTATTTGTTACTGGCCAGGTAACTCAGGTGCAACCCCTTCCATTGCTGGATTGGATAAAAGCTTTTGTGTGTGGCTCATCTGGAAATGTGCTTTGCAGGAATTATGACCGGTAAAGATGATGCTTCTTAACCTGTGAGAGAACCATTTCAGCAAATTTGTTTAAAATCTCAAATAGTCAATATAGTTACACCACGTGTTGTGAACATCCCAATTAATTCTTGGTCCAGTAGTCGGTGTAAGAGACAATGGTTTTACTGAAATTCTCTTGGGTTTGCAGCGATGGCCAAAAACCAAGTAACAGCCACCAGGTACAAAAGCTGACCCTCAAGCAAGGCCCACAGCTGCTACTCCCAGGCAGCGAATGACGACTTGCCCTCTGAAGGGCACTCCTCGCTTGCAGTGTGTGCACAGCACTGGCGGAGAGATCCCTGTCCTGTCCTTTGGGGAAAGCGATGACTTCAGGTGTCAGTGGCATCCGCTCCCCTGGCACTGCAACTCGTCGGCTGGGGTTCTGCTGTGGTCATGGAGCCTGCGTGGTGCTGCTGTGGTGAGACACGGAGTGTGCAGTGTGGTGAAGGAAAAGGCATGGCATGGCATGGGATGGGACAGCATGGAGTGATGAACATGTGGAGAAGAGATTAAGGATCTGCCAGTCCTGTCTACATTTCCTCACCCCCTGCAGTGCACACTGGGCTCTGTTCCACACTGAATGCAGCGTTAGCTCTGTGCCCTCGATGCTTTCTGACAGCGAGGCACTGAGTGCAGCCCGTGGAGAGGGGATCCAGCATGAGCACTGGGGAGAGTCTTTCTATCCCCAAACATCTTCACCCAGTCTAATTAATTAGTCAGGCTGTACCAGATGCATATGTATCTAATGGATTGCATCACGTCTTATTTATTTCTGTACTGATTAGATAGATTCTGATTCCTGATTCTCTCTTTAGCACAGACAGAAAAGCTATATATGTAAAGATGTAAATTGTCATCCGTCTTTATTCTGGTCAGCACCCAGAATCCCACAGGTGGATATGGCAGACGACCTAATAATCCCTTTCTTTAATATTGACTAGATATTGAGTTTACTTTTCACCCTGTCCCTGATTTGTCAAAGAAAATTTCATTATCAATGTATAGTAAGATCAACAATCTTCTGGTGAGCCTAGTCAGTGATGCGCGGCAGGGTTCAGTCATAGACCCCAGGCCCCTTTTTCAGCCCCCTTTTCAGGACTCCAGCATACAGAAGTGGTTTGACTTGGAGCTGGCATCTGGAGCGCCTGCCCTGCCTCCAGTGTGGGAGCCCAGCATGGGCTGCCGGGAGCCATTTCGGGGGTTGAAGGAAGGCGCAGCAGCGCGACATGCAGATTGGCCGCAGCCCTCCTCTGCACGCTGTTAGAGCTAGCACTAGTGTAAGTGCTCATCAGTCCTACCAAGACGCAGGTTCTTTGACGTGCTGCACGGAGTGAATTTCTAATATTCACGCCTTCAGATGAGGCCCAAGTTTGCCCAACAGTAAGAGCTCAGCAGTCTGACAATTCAAGTGGACTTGAAAAGCTGGTTCCCAGCTTCCTTTCTTTTGCTCGGGCCAATAGTTCCATTGTTCTTAGAAAAGAATTGTCTTTCATCACAAGTAAACTAAAAAATGTTTGTGTGGCTAAAAGAACTGAAAAGCGGTTTTCAGATACAATTGGCATTTGTGTGCTTAGTGCTGGAGGTGGCCATGTTGCTGAAAAATGATGTTGTTTGTGATGCCAACCATATGACAATTAACTCAGCAGAGGAGAGTGTGTGAATCCATTTCCAACCTGTTTTAATAATAGGGTAACAACCAAAATGCTTTCTCCAGTGGTTAAACCAATATTAAATTCGCCTAGAAACTTGTTTACGGGCTTTTCCACTGGGTTTGTCTATTGCCAGTGCCGTGAAGGACATCAATTTTCAGTAAGACAACCGCCTCCAGCACTGGGATTGGAAACGCCAATTGTAATTAAAACTTTTTTTTTTTAAGCAAATGCTTTTTGCAGTTTAATTATGGCAAGAAACGCTTCTTGTTTTGTGAACTTCCAGACTGTTGAGCTCAGCAAAACTCTGTTTGGCATTCAGCAGGCGAGTCCTGTCCTTGCTGATGTCAGTGGTGTGCTTACTACTCCAAACACAACACTGGATATTCAGCCCTAAATAAAATCTGAACAAACTGTACTGCACCCAGGTTAAATGTGCTGTAAACACTGATTATTTGTGACCCACGGTTAATCCTAACCACGGGTTATGTATATTTTTCCTCTTTGATATTTTTGCTGTAATCACAGTGTGAGTCACACAACCTATCAAAAGTGCAGATATAAACTACAGTCTTTTTATATGTTTCTAAACAATGAAAACAGAAAGAGAAAAGTAATCTCACAACAGCTAAATGTTTTCTATTTTCCAAAGGCTCTTATTGGTGACATTTCTCCCTGCATTGCTGTTTCTGCAATCACATAGCAACACAGCCCTTGAAATAACTTTTTGGTACTCAATATATAAGGTACAATGTTTGGAGAAACTGATTCCACTCAAATGCCACCTGTTTAAATGCTAAATGGCATCAAAACCGAAAAGAAAAAAAAGCATGACAGTCCAGTGGAGGAGGCCGTTACCCTGTTTGGATGACTGAGTTCCCCTATTCAGCTATTAGTCCTTTCTTCTTGAGTTTCAAAGAAAATGACAAGCAAGTGGGTGTAGCAAAGTTAACTTGGTACAGTGCCTGACCATCTCATAGCTTGCCCTCCTACAGTCCTTCACAGGATTCAGGCTTGCTAAGACCCTGTTCTGTTCTCTGTTGAGACATGCCTGCAGCCTCCTCAGACTGTTTCTAAATATTGCCATTTCAGCTTTTCAAGTATGCATCTGAGAGTCTGCTTCTAGCAGGGCCCAGCTGGACTAGTTTTTAGGAAGCATCAATATTTTTTGAGTCAGAAAGCAATAGAGATGAAACAAACATCTAACATCCAAACACTCTCAGGCTTTCAGAAGTTTGGATCTTCATCTAAACTCTGTGGTTTGGGCTCCCCGTCCTTCACAAAAGCATCTGCATTTTTCTGAGCTGCCTTTTTTTTCTAAGTTTTAGGCTTTTTCTTAAAGCCAATCTTGTACCTGCCTGATATCCTCCTCTTTCCTTGTAACTGCACAATAAATTCCGAGTGCTGTCCTCCTACTGAAGAAGGAGCCTCTCCTTGCAGTCTTCACCTGCATCACTTCAATTTCTCCCAGCCAGCAAACCCCAGTTCTCCCTGGTGCCAGAGCAGCTGGGTGGTTACAAGCTCACCTACCAAGTGCTGACTGGGAGTGAATTCCAGATTTTTATATCTTTTGTGTAGAAATCATGTCCAAGCACGTATAAGGTTTAACTGCAGGGCATGAGTAAGCCTGAGGAAAGGCTGCTAGAGCTATTGACTATCTACAGTAGCAACATTCAAGGTAAAGAAGAGTTTTTGTCCTGTCGGGAAATGCAGAGATGAGGGCAGAATTTACTGGAGCTCTGGACTTGGTTTTGTGTTTGCAAGAGCAAAGCAGAAGTGGTTTGTGCCTTACGTTTCAATGCAAGTCCACCCTCATCAAGTTCAAGGTTATTCAGCTCTGCAGTCAGCCTTGGGCTCACCTCTAGAGGAAGTTGACTGATGTTGTCAACTTTCAGTAAAAGTTTCTTCTCTGCTTCCACGGCATGTAACACTAGGTTGAGCATCTGGTTGAGGCCACCTGGAATTTCTCTTATGCCAGCTATTATTATCATTCAAGGAAATTTCTTGTGATTTTTCACTGCGAAGTTTGTGGTCACCCTGCATATTAATGCTAGTAAAATCAGCAGGACATATAGCAGGGGCAGATCTCTCTTCTGCATGTGTTCTGCCCATTCAAAGATAGCAGGAGAAAGTGGTCATTACGGGCTGGCTTTGAATAAGCTTTCTATTTAGAACGGCAGAGAGAAGTAGGAAATATTTTCAGTCCATGTGTAAAGGCTTTAGTAATAAAACCCATTTCTGCACTGCAGTAGGTGCATAGGGATATTGAAAGATATTGGTCATCATCTCCCCCCAAACAGTAGTTTTCTCCAGTGTAACTACTGTACTTCTGACATACTGAGATGAATTGTACCAAGCTGAGTAATGTACAGGTTTCATTGTCATACAGAATGCATGTGTAAGGTTATTATGATAATAATGTAACTATATCGTCAAATATTTGCATGCCGTCTTCCATTCATATCAGCTGGATGGGATGTCAAGTATGTTGTGCTTACAATAATTTTAGGAATGTAATATTTTCAAGTTCAGGAAGTTAACAACTTGGGCTTTTTGCTTTGCACGTCGTAACCTTTTATGTTATCACTTGGTGAGATGAGGTGAAGACACAGAGGCGCATAAATTGGAGACCTCAGGTCTGTGATTATGTTAGAGCTGACCCTCGTCACATCTAACATTACACTATGCAGCACTGCTCGCTGGAGAAAAAACTACCCGAAGCGAGGAGACGAAGTGTAACTTGTTCACTTGAGGATAGTTACGTCTTCCTAGGTATAAATCAGGATAGTTACACTGAAGTCACTGTTACATCACTGAGGATTTGCTCACAACATCTTCCCAATCTGCCCTGTAGATTGAAAACATTTTATACTTCCAAATTATTTTTTATGCTGGAACTACCTTATGTCGTGTAATTCTTACAAAGCAGCCCTAAAGAAGGGAGACCTTCTTGATGACTTCAGACTTACCGTCTTCCTGCAGCCCCCACAAGAGGCAGAGTGGGACTTCCCGGTTGCCTGTGCTGTACCCAGAGTCAGAGCGTGCTGGGTGACCTGAGAGCAGCCCACCAGCCCCCTCCCTGTGGCACGGCACCCAGGGCACAAAGGGCTGTAAGGATGGTACTGCTGCACACAGACACCTCCCACAGCATGGTGAGTGCTCCTTGGCCAAGCTGCCTGGTATCAGTCCTCTAACACGCAGAATTGTTGTGACCATGATGCAGTCAGCTTAGGACATTTAGGGAAAGGGGTTTCTTATTTGAATTACATTTCCAAATGCAGGACAGAGCAGCCTGTGCTGTGATCTGTCCTGAGGAGTTTGTGAGTGCTGGTACTTTCCCAGGCACCAGTATAACTTAATTAATGAAGCAGATTTCATCCATCTGCTTTTTAAACGTAGCCAAGAAATCTGGAAGTTGATGCAGGCACACAAGCAGCAGCGGAACCGGGCCCTTTAAGGCTTTATCTTCAGAGACATGGCATCCCAACTAACCTTCAAGAGAATGAAGATTCACAGTGCCAGTGTCTAATAACTGTATCTCACTCCATTACAGGTATTTCAAGGCCATTCTGTGTAAACAGTGTGCATTGCTTTGTGTCTTAATCTGTAAAACAACCAAATATCTTGGTTGCAGATATATGTTAAGGTTTAATGCATCTCCTGCCATAAAAGTGTTGCTCAAGACTAATGAACAAACAAATGTTTGCTTAAACCCCTTTGTGAAAGTCAAACAAGCTTTCAACAACTATTCATGTATTTATTGTCAGATGTGAGTCATCACTTAGGTGCCTGGCCCTGTGCTGTTAGCAGCTAATGCCAATAGTTTCACAGCATTGCTTCAATCATTTCCCCCTTCCGCCCCCACTTCAAGCAGTCTCCAGCAAGAACCCGTCGGGAGAGTCTTGTTTTGTCAGTGGCAGAGCTGGCTCCCCTTGGGCACATTTCAGGCCACAGTGGCAGCTGGTCCCTTCGCTGTCTATGGGGTGAGTGTGGCATTTCGGGGCCCACCTCAGCCCCGTGGTTGATGCAGCAGCTGTTTGCTTCAGCACCATCCCGTGGATCCTGCTGACCAACTGAGCACAAGCACAGCCGTCTCCTCTCTTCCTCCTCCCCTGCTTTCCAGAGGAGCTAGCGGGGGTCAGGCAGCGCGTGTCCTCTTCCAGCTGTAGGTATGCCAGCAGTGGGGCTTTCTTCCTTCCAGCAGCTTGTCACCACTCCCCTGCCAAAGGTTAGCATCTCCATCTCAGCTGTCAGCCAAGCTATTTGTGAGGGCACTCCCTAACGTGTTTCAATCACAATGAATTGGTTTACTCTGAACAATTCAAACACCAGTGCCTTGCTATCCAGTCCCGTATCTGGGGCAGTAACCACTTCTGCTCCAGATATAGCTGCAGCTGAAGGAGTTTGGACATCCGTACCCATAGACTTGGCAGTATCAGGAAAGTTCCCATAGGATTTGCCTTCCTAGTATGTGCCATGGACGTAAAAGGTGGAAATAAAAACAGGGTCTTAATTCTTGTGCTGCTGGGTGACATTAAAATTGTGTGTCAGTGCTTGTTTTATTTTTATTCTGCTACTAAACAAGCTGAATGCTTTAAGGATATTTTTTGTTTTGCTGTGTCAAAGGGGTCTACCCAGGATGGAAAAGAAAATCAATGTTTCAGGGTTGTGTAACTGTGGGTATTTTTCTAGTGTTGCTTGTTTCATTATGAGGAAGGAATTAAAAATCCCTCCTAGACAGTACTTAAAATATCAAAGTCATTGTTTAATGCCTTTGAGTCACTGTACAACTAATTCAATTGCACAGTGTAGTGCAGTTTCACGGTATGTGAAACACAGATAGTACAGAGGGATGATTAGAAAGTTGAATAAACAGAGCATTAGTTTGCAAAGTCTGAAACTTTCTGATGACTTCCTCTGCAATGATCCAGCACAACAGCTCATCAGTGAGAGTGAGTGCAGGGACCTGTAAATCCTTACTACCCCAGCATAAACTAAGCTAGCTGGAGTGGTGCTGGAGGAGGCTCTTCTCCCTCCTCTGAGCCTGCCGGTGGAGGTGGGGCAGGTCGGCAGTGGCTGTCAGCGGCTTTTGCTGGGGTAGGCAAGGGTCAACGCTCTGATAATGACGGTAGCTTTTGCAGGACTCTTCACCAGGGAATGGAGCTCAGGTGGTCAGGGACCAAGCAGCGGAAGGCTGAAGCACAGGGCACTCCAGAGAGCCGTGCACAGCCAGCCTGTGCCTGCACAACGAAACTGATGCTGAGCTGGGCACCGTCTCCCTCGGGGCACCTGGGGACTGGGCAGGGTTGCAGCTCTTGTGGCATTGTCAGTAAAGGGGCGTTTCATGGTCAGCCTGGTGCGTCTGACTTCACGCCCAAACCTAAGATGTGACAATGCAGGAGGTCTTCCAAATACACCAAGGGTTAGTAGGAAAGGGTGCAGATCCGCCTGTCCAGTTTGTGCGAGTCCTGCTGCCATCATAAAGGAGATTACCCCAAATCTTTGTACCAGCCTTGTAAGGCAAAGAATCGCTGTTGTCCCTGTTTTACAAAGGACCATCTGAGGCACAGAGAGGCTTCAGCTTTGCCTCTGCTTTCACTTTAAGGGAGATGTAGACTTGTCTGGGTTAGCTCTAATTTAGCTAGGTGTGGTAACATTTTGCCCACAGATCCAAAGTTTCTTCTAACACAGGGTTCATGTGGGTAGAAACAACCAGACCTGGGGCCCTATCTGCTCTCTGAGAACATCCATTTGCTTCATCATTAACCTCACCAAGATCCCTGGAGCTACCAAAGCAGCAAAGCAGAAACCTAAGCCTAAATTAGACATCCCTTGCACCGGCCTGCTTACCCACATGCAGGTGCCCCGGTGAAGATGTCCACACCTGGCTCTGAGCTGGGCGATCACATACATGTGAGTGCCAGAGCCCTGAACCGAGCATCCCCCATGTTGCCCTTAGAGCCAAACTGGAGCTGCGTGGTTTGGGCATATCTGTAGTTGGTAAACCACCCCGTGGGAGTAACAAACACGCCTGGTTGTGAATCCCTGCTTTGGTTTCGTTTATTCCCACATGAAAACAAACACAAAAAAATAAGTATCTCAAAGCTATCATGGTCACCATTCAAATGCTGATGTTTAGTGTTTGCCACTGATTAGTATTGCCACTGAATCGCAGATATTTCCTGTATTAAGTGGCCCTAAACACTGAATGTCAACATTTTAATTACAACAGCGTTATTGTAGGTGGTTGCAGTTCGGCAAACAGAGAAGGTGGGAGGGGGATTAGTCTTTAATGATCATCCTGAACAGGCGCAGATAGGAGAGGAAAAGGAGTAAAAGATGGGAAGGACAAAGGAGCACACACGTGCTTGTAAAAGTTTCTGACAAGCTGAAAGCCTCAGAAACAAATTTGAGTTTAAAAATTGATCTGAAAAGTTACATACTCACTTTTGTACAGCACAACAATGGTGGAATGCTAATAACATTTAATTTCCCTTGACTTCTAACCTTCTTAACCTGCTGTGCTGCTAGAACAGCGCTGTAAATCAAAATATGCTGTATTGTATGGTGAACATGTGTATTGAGTCATTCCAGACTGCCTGGTGGTTTTTAAAAACAAAACTCACAATAGTGTTTGTGCTGTTTTTCATTTTTCATAGACCTTTCCCCTCAATCATGCTGCAACTGGTTAGGTTGTGTATTAAAAATACAATATAAAAAAAGGGAGGGAAGATGTAGGGGTAGACATAATACCACAGAAAGTACAGCACAGATGAATAGGCCAAAATATCCTTGACATTACTTTCCCCTTTGTTCTAAGTGTTCTTCCAATTTCAATAAAAACAAATTGGAATATTGCCTGGGGTCTACTAAATCATTAGTAAATTAAGAATCTGTTTTTAATAACATTTCACTTGTAAATAATGCATTAATTGACTAGCTTGAAAGTTAGCTTGAATATTAGAAACTCTGGCACTAAATGCGTAATAAAAGAAGTGTGCTGTTTGAGGAGGCTGGATGGTAAATGTAACAAATTAAATATGACAGTTGATATTTGTGAAAATGGTGATATAATTAGAGGACACCTGCAGCTGTTTTCCAACCAAAACAACAGAAATTAAACATGTATAAAGTGTGTGTGTCATATTTTCTCTTGGCATATTTCTTTTGTTCTCCTTAGGGGCTTTTTTATGTGGGTCTTCCTATTTTTTCCTTACCTTTTGTCAGGTCATATGTCTAACAAGTAACAAGTGTCTCTTTTTCTGGTGCCACCATTTATTGGATCTATATGTGAGTGTTCTGCAGAGTAAAGGTAAAGGACCTTATTTACCAGGAGCTGGAAGTTGCTAAAGTACGCGGCACATGCCCCAGCATGTTTTGACCATGGGTGCTTAGGGATAGTCAAGAATTACACCAGGACTCTTCCTGTGTGGTTCTTGCCTGCAGGTAGCTCACTTGTGTGTTCCTCCACCCTCTTGCTGATAGCCTTAGTGAGAATTTCTGTAAACTAGGTGATGTGACACAATGCATAAGCATTGCAAATGTGTAGCTTTCCATTTTGCATGTGTACACTTCAGAGAGAATATGATGCTGCCTTCCCCATCTCATGAGGGTTTTGAACACCAAGTTTCAAATGATAAAGGAAAAACATGAAGCTGTTGAACAACGGAGATCCTCATGTCATTCCACTAGAATAAAATTGTGAAGCACATTGAAGATAGCCAAAAGCTATACATTTTTGATCCAGAGATGAAGATTCTGGATATTTTGGTTAGGGTCTCTGTGTCATCTGTCCTTGCTCCTTTCTAGTTCATGTGCAAGAGGGCATCCTGCCAAAGGAAATAGCATTTGGACTTACAAAAGCAGGAGTTTTTAGGCTGGCTGTCTTCAAAGTTGCAGCAGTAACAAGTCAATGGAATTACGTATAAATATGGAATTATTTATAAATAAGCGCAGGATATATGGTACAGCAAATTTTTCTCCCATTTAAAGCCATGTGATCATTTGATCTGGTGTCAGAGTTAATGGGCATAGACACTGCTGTTGGGCTGGGTGTGAAGCACACTGAAGCCAGTGCTGACCCTCTTCCTGCATACTCCCCCTGAGGAAGGACTTCAGCTACTCTCAGGCCAGTGTTGCTGGGCTTTGACATATAGCAAGTTCTTGACGGTGAGGGGAAAACCAATACGAGGGCAAGACAAGCAGTCCTCGCTGCAGGACTCGGCTCTCTCTGGGGCTGCTCAATGGGTAGTTTTCTCTGGCTGTAGCACATAGAACAAAATGATGTGGGGAAGGTCCCACCGCTATACACAACCAGCTGTGGGTACTGTAAATCTTCAGCATGCCCTTTGTCAGCTGTCAGAAATACAGACATTCATAAACAAAGGAGAGCAGGAGACCAAATTTCACTTTAAAATAAACAATGTGGACTTTGATTCGGAATGTGCTAACAGGATAGATATGAGCCATTTAAATAAACACACCAACCAATTGTGTCAACTTTGCTTTTGGGGGCAGCAGTACCTTTATTACTGGGTTTTGTATCTGTCTTGATTAGGGCCATGTCAAGCAGCAGTTGAGATTGACTTTGATGACAGATAGGATGTACTGTACATGACACTGGAAGCATAATATCATGGAGACAAATTGTGCAATGGCTGAGAAAATCTTCACAGCACTTTCAGAAATGGCAGAATTCTTACCCATGGATGCGAATGTGCATGTTATCTGTCTTAAAGTTACAGACTTAGCTGGGGGTGCTGTTGCAGAACATAGCCTATGTTCTCCACCGCCTCCATCCAGCCCAACAAGGGCCTGTCTGCACCCAGCAGGTTCTGGGCAGCACGCTGTGCGTGCTCCCTTTGTTCCTGTAATAGTGATGCGATCATCATGGCGAGGAGTCTTCCGCCACCTCCAAGGACAAAGCAGTAATAAGTTTCACAGAAAGTGCACCCTGCTTTTCTCATTACAAATCACACAAATGCACAGCTGGGCTAGTCCCATCGGCTGCGTAGCTTCCGTGACATCTTACTGTTTCCTGCTCATAACGCAGTTTTCGTTTGCCTTGATGGCAGTTGGTGCTGG
Source organism: Anser brachyrhynchus (assembly GCF_964034855.1). Lineage (NCBI taxonomy): Eukaryota > Metazoa > Chordata > Aves > Anseriformes > Anatidae > Anser > Anser brachyrhynchus. The sequence goes on along the minus strand of NC_137702.1, from coordinate 15,978,913 downwards.
ATCATGGTACACAGGTGATACAGAAGAGATGCAGCTCACCAGGGCATTTTCCAAACTTCCGCAGGTTCCTGTGTCAGCAGCTGCTCTGTGTGACCACTGGTAACTCTCTTCTCAAGGGGCAGGAAGATACTCACTGGGATAAGGCTGAGGGGAGTTCTTACTCCCATAAAACAATTTTGTTGGCCTGTTCCTACTCTCATTGGACTTTTTCATTGCTTACCAGTAGTTTTTAGGAGGTAAATGTACCAAGGCCTACATTTCCCAGGTAAAAGACATGAAGAAAAAGCAAAATATCTACAAATATCACAATATCTATCCTTGAAAAGGCCAGTAAAGAAGTGTAGATTCAAAGGAGAGAATTGCTCAACTGCCTGCGTCTTGCCTTGGACAAGACCTCTTCATGGGTGTCATTCACAGGTATCAAAGGTGATAATGCACCTTTATTTTTACCTCTTTTATAGGATATTTTGCAGATTATGAGCTTCTTGAGGGAGTGGGAGGTGGGGTTCCACTGCAAGTTCCTTTCCATCACTATATCAAACCACTGTAGATCATTCAAATTTCCTATTTGATTGAGTAACATCAGCAACGGAGGTGGGGGCTCCGAAGGCTGATTGCTCTTTATGGCGGTCTAAGGTGAACATGCATAGAAAGGTGGCCTGTAGCTTCTTGTCTGTATGTTTGCAGCAGCAAATCAGGGTGTCAAAGGCACAAACAGTTTGACTAGCCCTGTATTCATTTTCCAGGGACAAGTTTGTTGGCTTAAATCGAGTCTGCTGAAAATGTAGCCAACATTTACCCTGGCAAGAAAAAAAAACAAAACCCTGCTTATGTATATGTATTGTTACACTGACATGAAGATTTCCTGAGCTATAGAGAGCTGCATGTCAAAATAAAAACCTATTCATTAAAAAAAGAATGAAATTAATATACCCGAACATAAGGAAGATGTGCTGGCTTAGTTAAATAAGGCGCAACTGGTATTATTTAATTAAAATCTAGAGTGCAGCTGTTATGGGAAAATCTAGCCAGTTTCAGATAGAAAAATATGCCCCAATAATGTGTTTCAACACCATTTTAGCAGTAAACTCAAGAATAAAGTAGGGGTGAGTGTTTTGTATATGTGTGCATACATAATGCATGTATATACATCTGTGTCAGGGAGAGGAAGAGAGAAGGGAAGAAGACAAATGTGTTCGAATACCTCTTCTTTACTGACGGAAACTATAAATAAAACTACACTTTATGTGAGCTGGTGGCCTGGAGGCTCGCAGGATGCGCAGTGAGTGCTTAGAGACTGAGGACAAGGGAGGGTGATGCTGTGAGCACCTTTGTGTGCACACAATCCAGGGGTTTCTGTCCTTTACCACCCAGGTACACAGTGGACATCTCACAAAAGAAAATGTCTTTGCTCAGTGAGTGAGAAATCATTTAAACTATGCATTTTTTCAGTTTTCTCCAAGAATGATAAAGGTGTCTTTATTTTCTATAAAGAATAGGTATTTGCATTGCTACTGTTTCTAAAACTTCCTGAGCTAATGTCTTGTTTTACTACTTAAAGCAGAGCATTTCAGCTTTTCAGAGAAATAACTGCATATATTAGACTAGCAGAAAAAAATAGCAACTTTTGGGGGAGGTTTTTGAGGAACCAGGCAGTTACATAAACCAAGAAAACAGAAACGCAACACTATGGGAAGTTTGGGTGGCATTATTATGTTTTATTTTGGTACCTATTTATACAGCACTGTAATTTTGCATGACACTCTTCAGAGAGTAACAAAGACAAGTGGTCAGAGCTGAGTCCCAGCAGTGCTCTGCTACACACCGAGGAAGGGCTGGGGAGTCGACATCAGGCTGCTTCGCTCTTGTCCTGTACTTGCTATGTTGTTTTTGCAGGGGCAGGAGATTTTAGAGCAAGATCTCACAGCCCAAGGAGTCCTCAGGGAAACAGACCTTTTTTTTTTGTTTCTTTTTTTTTTTATTTCTGCTGTTCTCCTCTTGGGCAGTGCAAAGCTGCCAGAGAGGGCTGGGAGTTGGGCTGTTGAGTCCGTGTTGAGCACGGAGCCTGTTACTGGGAGCTTGCAGCACACAGCAAATGGGTGTAGGAAAGGAGGAAAATGAGCAATAGAAAAGCAGGGGAAGGAGCATAAGGGCTTAATAACTTAAGATCATTATATTAATTAAACCTCCAGCTAGAAAAGTGCCACATGTTTGTAATGAGCAAGGGTTTTGACAACATTTTGTTAACTCCAGTCTTTTACTTCTGTTCAAGAAATAATTGACATTTGTGGTATTTTACCATTCTTATCATATTTTTTTCCAGATCAGGTACAGATTTTCCAGGCTTTTTTTCTCTCTTTATTATTTTATTGTCTCTGTGTAGCATTTGGTTGGTAATTCAAAGCAAACAGTTCACCTTTTTCTAGTTCACCTTTTGTCTACAAGTGAAATTCGTGTTGTGTTGAAATAAATAGATTTCACTTGCCCACAGATGGTGGTGAGGCCTCTGCTTTACTATGTCCACTGTCCCCGTGTGTGAGCTTTCAGTAGTAGTCCTTGGGGGGAATGCAACCATCTGAATCAAACATTGATGGTTTGGCCTTTTCCTCCCCAGATTGCTCTGAAAATATACACAGGATCACCTGGCCAGCCAACAAGCCAAGATTGGGAAGTGAGGTCAATTTCTGGACTACTGGGCTTTCAGGAAGGATCTGAAGGGCACGTGAAGCAGAGAAAGGTAGCTCCTTTCCGGGGATAGACTCCAGTCTGAAAGTCATGAAGGTGAGAGTAGGAAAAAGAAATCAAGCCCAAAAGTCTTGTTTTGATTTGATTTGATTTGTTTTCAGTGGATGTAGTCCATAGGAAACAGCAGTGCTGTATGAGGGAACTAAATGCCAGAGGAGAGAGGGGGAACCAGAGAAGGAGACAGGCAAGGGCGGAGGACCAGGGACCGGGTCAGTGCTAAATGGGAGCAGGGAGCCCACAGCAGGAGGGAGCTAGCAGACGACAGCACAGGTGAACAAGCTCACCCTCCGCACCATTCCACAGCAGTGCTGGCTTTCCAGACCTGGAAAAAGGAGCATTAGGGCTCCTGTTTGGCCCTGTCTGGCTGTGTCCCCTGAGGGAGGTTGAGGCAGGAGGGATCCCGGAGCCTTTGCACTGCACAGGGGAAGCAGCCACCAGTAGCTGGCCGGGCTCTGAGTGATGTCCCCGCCGTGCCTCCTGCTCCTCCTGGGCAAGCGACTGAGTCAAAGAGGCTGAACGCTGAAAATATGCATGCTCTGGGCAATTGAAATTAGACCCGTGTAATGTTATTTAAGGCATGTTTTTGTATTTTATACACTGCCTGAATCTCAGATGCTGAAATATTCACACAGCTCTTCGTTCTCTGGGGAGCAAGACACGGGTTTTCCCCAGTGGCACAGTGATAACTTCTGATCCACCAGCCTCCCGCTGTCCACTGTCACCGCGGCTCACAGTCACCGAGTGGCCCGAGGAATAGCTGGCACTCAAGGACCCCCCTCCAGTGCCCATAACTCTGAAACTACATGACATCTTAACCTTTATGAAATTTCTTCAAGACAGCATTTAAAAACACCCAAATCCTTCCTGACCTTTACATTTTAGTAGAAGGTTTTTTTGTTTTGTTATTTTTTTAAATTGATGTTACTATATTTTTTTCTTTAGCTGTGGCATTTTTAAGCTAGTTCAAGAGGAACTTTGCTTTGTGTTTCCCATGCTGGTTGAGCTCAATCATAAATCATAAAAGGGAAAGCGCTCCAGACTCAAACCTAACTCTATAATGTTTTTATGTTTGTGACATTTTATCTTTCTCAGCCAGTGGGAAGTTCTTATCCTTTTAATTTATAATCTGTTAGGTTTCAATTTGACTCTAGATGCTGACTTCCTTTGTTGCCTCCCATACCCATCCTCACCCCCTTTCCACCATAGTGTCACTTGGTGATTGCATATCAGGTGTACAGATCATTCAGAGAATCTCCCAGGGGGATCAGCGATTGCTGCCCTGGATCATCGGGAAGCTGACCCCTTTTCATATGTAGGAAATCAAGGTATCCTCTATAGAAAAGCCAATGGTGCAATTTGAGGTAATACACTGCCTAAATCTAGAACTAATCTGTTGAGTACTTCAGCAAAGCTATCTTAGTGTAAGACTAACACAAGAGAGGAATCTCTCCTGGCATCTTTACACAGAACCATGAATATTTGTAAAGAGAAACTGGAAACTTGAAAGGAAGCATTCTAGTTTTTTTCTACAGCACTTGCTCTTTTTAATGTTAGTCGAAACTGTGTATCCTGCAGTGCACAGCATCATGCTGGAAGACTTGGCTTTTTACAAAGGGAAAACTTTCCACATTCATATATAGTCTTTATCTAGCATAATCTCGTAAAATCTTCTATGATATCAGGCAATTACTACATTCAAGCCTCAGAGTCTGAATACTCTCTAGTGGTGCTATCGGATTTGTTTATACAGTATTGTTCTGTTGCAAGTCGAGTACAGCAATGCAACAGCTTTGTAGGCACAAAGATGAGTTCTGCTAAGCCTGTGTAAGTCTCTGCTCTTTAGCCCAAAAAACTGAAGGTCAGTTCAAAGCTGCTTGTTGAGGGAAACTAATCCTGCAAACAGTACATTCACTGGCCATTATTTCCAAATCCAAACTATCTTATAGTCATGAAATGGAAAGTTTATGGAGAAAACAAATGCTGCATTTATTACTGTGATGCAACATTCATAAAATATATTTCATTGGGGGGGAGTTTACACAGGGGGTAATGAGATTTTTCCTTTATACATTATTTATAACTGCTTAATCCAGGTGCTGTAGGTTATTTTTTTATCCCTCAGTTTCACAGCTACAAAACACTTCAGTATTTCTAATTTATTTCTGCTTACAATACAGATGTTCTCAATTGTGTCTCTAACTACATTTCAACTGTTATGATCGCTTTTATTTGTTTGTGTCACTGTACACTTAGAGGTTGAATGTGCACTACACAATAGTTAGGTTCCAAACAGCTTGTAAAAAGCCTCTGGTGATTTAGTTACCAACAAATTAAACTATGCCTAACAGTAATATCTTCATCATTAGTGGTTTTAATCTTCAAATGATTTCCCTGCAGTTTATATTGCTCTGTGCATGCGCTCTTATATCTTCACATAAAGGTTTCATCCTTTTAAACAGCATATTTCAAGATGACCATTTGGAAACAACATTTGGAGGAACATTTGGGTTGCATCCTCTAACTAAATTTCCAAGCTGTTGGTAACGGACTAAGGAAAATGTGGTCTGCACTGAATACTAAAGAGCTGCAAATGTAAGAGCCTTGAAGGTTATGTGTAAATATTGACATTTTTATTTTATTTAGCATACAAAAATGAACTTGCAATGTTGCTTATCTTGATCATACAGCAATGACCGCATCTGCATCATCTGAGATCTATTCCTCACACTTCTGACTTTCATAGATGTTCCAGAGTTTTCCCATTGAGGATGTTATTGATGTCCCTGATTAGGCAACAGATATCTGGGGATTGAGTGTCCATATAGGAACATGTCAACCAAGAGGCAACAAATGGAAGCAGAGAAAAAAAAAATCCTTTCATCTTCAAAGGCCATGTTATATGTGCAGATATGGGTCCCAATAAAACCATTAAGGTCCTTTCCTGAGACGTGTAATGGGACTTCAGGGCATTCAGCATCCAGCAAAACAAGGTCTTTGGTTCATCATAGAGGAAGCACAGAAAAATAACTGTAACGTTACATATACCCCAGCTGTTCTTTGCACTTAGCCATACTGCCCTTTCCCCTTGAGTGTGAGTCTGTTGTCATTTCTTTTTTAACCAGAGGTTTCTGTGGAAACCTCAGGGTCTGCATATTTACATGCTTTTTTCCTAAAACACTGAAAGAGAATCCAATGTGCAGATAATAAAGCCTGCAGTTCTTCAGGGCTGTTGTTTATTCTAAAGGCATTTATATGTTAAATACTAAGATGGTCACTGCACAGTTTGTAATCCCAAGGCATGAAACATGAGGGCCCCACAGCATTCCCCTTAAATCTAATCAGAAAGCCATGAGATCTTAGCTGTTCACACTACACATCTAGGCAACTGCTTCATGAATGGCACTATAGTCACGAAAAATCCCCAGTAATGACTTGAGACCACATTAGTTCTCTCCCTGGACGGCCTAACCTGAACACCAGCACTATCAGGATTTTTTTTCTGAAGTATCTGCTTCCCCTTTTTAAACTTCCAGCTCCTGCATGAAGCCTTGGCGTGCTGCTTGCATCAGCTGGCTGCCTCTTGTGCTCCTCTGGGGGTGTCTTGAAGATTTTTTTTATTATTATTTATTTCCACATGTGAGAGAAAAATTTAATAAATTGCAGAATCATAAATTTAATTTAGGGGGAGGGAGGAAGAACAGTAACTTCTTTGTGCTACATGGAGACTGTGTAATTTGCATAAATATTGCCTGTCTCTTTGGCAGATAGAGTAATTAAGAAGTGACCGGCACTGCTCTGGTTTGGTCATCCTCCCTTTTCTTGTATAAAATTAGCTTCATTTATTCTCCTTTTACTTCTTTGCCAAAGAGTTTCTGATTCTCCCAGTCCTCTGTTTTTACTGGACATGGGGGTGAGTCCTACCAAGAGGTGCAGTGCTCTGCTTACAGGGCTTCTTTGCCCAAATTAGAGAATATGTCCCTGATTCACTTCTCTTGAAGAAAGCCAGGCATCAATGTAGTCAGGCCAGCATGCTTTTGGCAGCTCATGCAAAGTGTGGAGAACACATGTAATTTGTCCTTTTTAATTTATTCTTCTCTGCCCTGCAATAAAGTAAGCAGCCTTATCCTGTATTAGTCAAAGCTTCTCAGAAGGCTCCCTCTGTGCTTCCAGAATAGTCCTGTAGTGACGGGGTAGCACTGTGGGAAAAAAAGACAAGAGACATATGCAAATGATGAAGTCTGCTTCTGACAGGGATCGATCCATTTCTCTCACCAGGCCAACATGGCTAAGGACATGCTTGTGGTGGCTGGTGGATACCCGTCTATGCTCAGTTTATAGCTGGTCTCATGGAGTGGCTGCATTGCAGAACTGACAGGGCTGTGTCCCATGCCAGCCAGCTGAGGGACAATGGTGGGTTGATGATGATCTATTCAAATGGACTGAGAAAATTAATTCCCCCTGCTTCTCCATTTCTAGGAAGAAAAAAAAAAAAAGAAAAAGAGAGAGATTCTGCAAGGACTAAGAAAAGGTTTTAAAAGGAGTAATAATAACTTGAGCTTTTGGAAGAATCAGCAGCTTTGAACACGGAGAGTATCAGGACAGAATGCTTTATAGCAGGAAGGTTCTGCTTAATGGTGGGACTAACTAAGGGCAAAGAGAGCTGACATGATGGGATGGAGGCTCAACGGTTAGCTCAGGAGAGCTCTGAGTTGCAGGGAAAAAAATCATGGACATCTTAGAGGAACCTGATGTTACCAAGATGTTGCTGTGAATTTGGAAAATGAATATAGAATTTACTGGGCTTGCATTGGTATGTGACTTTGTGCTATGTGAGTGTAATTGTGTTTGGAGGTTGAGTGCAGCCAAGCTGCATACTATCATATTGCAGAAGAGACAATGAGCAAAGATCCTCCACCCAGTAAATGTGCCAGAAGGGCCTGGAGCAGAGACCATGATGCTGCCTACCTATATCTAACAGAAACTTAAGATCACTTGATTTACTGTGACCTCCTTTGGGGGCTTGCATTTCAAGAAATACGGTCCAGCTGGAGAAGAGAGCAAAAAGAATAATCAGAGGTCTAAAAAAATTAATTTGTGAGGAAAGATTGAATGATCTGGGGTTGTCTAACCTCAACAAGAGGAGTCTTACAGAAGAAAAGACAGGTCTTCAACTACATGAAAAAAAAAAAATAATAATCCTTTCTTACATTCCTGAGGGAAAGTAAGTACCGATAGGCTTCAGCTGCGTTAAGAAAGATGTCAGTTAATCATTAGGAAATTGGTATTCTGTGGGAATTGGGTGGCATGCTGTGGTAGGTCAGGAATGGGTAGAGTCTTTGAATAAGCCAGACAACATATGAAAATAATGACAAAGACATAGCAGGGCCTTCAATGACCTTGTAAGCCTGACAACTTTCTGAATACACAGACTGCTCACTGCCCAGTGTGCACCTCATGAGTAAAGTCAAGCAAGACACAAAGGGATTTGGGCCAGTTTTGTAGCTGGGACTCCAAGAGGAGCTGGGAGGCAGTAAATCCGCTGTGTATTTGACAATGGGGATCTCCCTCAACTTTGAAAGCAGATTTTTGTCAACTTAAAACACTTTTCCCTTGCCAAACCTATACACTACCTTCATCTTATCTAGAAAAAGCCCAGCCAACTGGCTTTCATCCATGTCTTATCTCTGCCAGACACAAGGAAGCTGTAACATATGGCTTCAATGAAAAGGAGACATAGAGCTTGGTGTCATCAGGATATTGATGACATTGTAGCCTATGCCATTTCACAATATTCTCTAGTGGTTTCATATGGGTTTTGAATAAGAAGGGTAACAGCAATGAACCCTTTGGTACTTTAAGCTGCAAGGCCTGGGAGAAAAAAAGTATTATCTGTGCCTTTGGGATCTTCTTGACATAGATTGTCAGAACGCTTTAAAGAATCTCTTCTCTCCTGTCAGCCATTTTGCCATAGCAGCAATGTGTAGCAGCAAACAGGAAGCAGACTTAATGTCTGGACTTCAGTCTGACTTGGATGCAGTGCTAAAACATAGGAAAAAAACAGCAATATTATGCAGAAATAATTTCTTTACTAAGGAATGTATGTGTACGTATGTGGGTCTGTATGAAGTCATGTAACCATGCTGTAAAAATTCCTACTGTCTCTAATCAGATTGAATCTGACTAATAACTGGAGGAATAAATTTATATATGCTGTAACTCCTAAACTATATTTATATTTATATAGTTTAGGAATTTTAGTTCTGAGAGCTGTAGAGCGAGAACGTTCTGCAGAGCTGATCATCTGCAGAGGCCTAGCGATGAGACCTGCCCTAATGGACTGGGGGGACAACTAGGTAATCCCTTAGTTGGTGGAATCAACCAGTGAAAGTCATGGGTGAAATGGTGTGACCCTTGTGTGAAGAGGGGAGGGTAGAATCTGTTGATAAAGATGCAGAATAGGGGAAGAAGATATAAAATCTCAGTTCGCTATTATCAATTACTCTGTAGGCAGACATGTCTTTCCCCCCAGGCTTACATCCATCTGGAGCTCCAACCTGCGCTGTGCCAAACAAGATTTAGCTTAAATGCCCAGCCATTTGTTTGGAGTGTATCGTTGTATGCATTTTTGTTTGGTATAAAGATTTGCTAATAACCATTGATATGGTATCTAGTCTTGAAAAGACTTTGCTTCTTATATAAAAAGCATATCATTGCATTGTTTAGGTTTCACGTTCTTTTCAGCCATCAGTGACAAGAAAACCACACTGAAATTACTGTATATGCCTGTCACGTGCCTGAGCTGTAATAATGGAAGTAAATTAATTACTCCAGAATCTGGTTAGCTTACCTGCCTCAGCCATTTCAACATAACCATCAGGAGGATGTCCTGGAGGCCCCATATTCACTACTGGAAGACTTCAAAACAGAGCACTATTAGTAAGGCCGTCTGACCTTTCTCCCTTCCATGCTGTGACAGTTAGTGGACAAGACATAAACCAAACCAGTGAACAGCGTGGGGGCTGACAGGCAGCTAAGCAGAGGAGCTGCATGAGCGAGGTGTTGAAGTTTACTCACCACTACGGTCCCATCAGTGTTACAGAGAGAAAGGGGGCTCTACATACAGGAAGAGTTGTGGGGTAGGAGTGAGGCAAATTAGTGAAATATGTCTTGTTTTCACATAACACAAATACCAGCTGAGCTGGAGTGATGCTGTGCAGTAGATTGCAATGAAAACATGCAGCTTGTGATAAGCTGACAGGAGCTGGACTGAGAATAAATAGCTTAGAAACATCAGTGGATAAATGCAAAGTTTTTGCTTTTATGTTTAAAAAGACACATTTGCTATGCTTTGCTTTTCAGAATGTAACACATTGTTAATGCCAACAACTATATTAATAACACCTTACACTTCCCAAGTGTCAGTTTTGTGTGTATGTTCTCATTTTTTTTTTGAGCTATGGACCTGTTTTAATTATCATTAGAACTTTGTGACCAAGGAGATTAGACTTTTTCAGCATGACTAACTGTTTTCTCAAGACGTCCTGGCTACAGTGGAGTGACTGTGCTGACATTTGCACAGGTGGGCAGATGGTGCCTGGGACATGTCTGGTTGCAGTGCAGACCTCAGGATCCTAGCTGAGGAAGCCAAGCCACTGCATTTGGCCTGATTTATAAGAAAACTGCTTCTCAGCAAATGTAGCCTGTGTTATCCTTTCTGCTAGATGTAATGGAAAAAATGGTTAGCCATAGCAAAACAAGACCCCAGCTAAAACATGTGTTTTGGCAAAAGGCCATGAGGGTTTATATCAGATATCCTTGTGTGTTTGTTCCGTACCAACTAAAACATTTAAACTCCTTGGGAAATATTGAAGAAGACAAACACATTCACAAGTGTGATTGACGATGGGAGGTTGTAAGGTAGATCACAAATGATAAATCGAGCTTGAAAACCCAGCAGTATGAGAACAAAAGCTGAAATGGTGTAAATGGCAATCAGTCTTCTAGAGACATAATCTAAATTTTGATTTCCGCCAAGAGTCGGTTATAAATGTGGAGTAGTTCCCTCACTCTCGAGACAGGGAGATCTTGCATTGAGGCTACCTGTGGGAGTCAACAGATGCTGCTGGGTACACTGAGAAACACAGTCCTTCAGACAGGAGGAGTAGAGATGGTATGTTTTGGAGTACTTGAGGCCACAGACTGATTCAGTAAAATCCAATTGTTTTTTAATTCCAATTCCGAGAAGGAATCATATGATTTCCTACAGATACTTGGCTGATGTCCACTGACTCTTTAAAAGAACTTTATGTCCTACTTTGTGATTGCCATGTAACTAATTAGATGGTTTTCAGCTGGGGGAGCTGTCATGCTCTGGCCTGCTACATCTAGGTGCCAGGACCCTTGGCATACTCTTCGCAGCTGTGCTGCAGACTTCCTGCTATGGACTTTGTGTTTAACCTCCATTATTCAACTTCCACCCATTTGGGAAAAACTGATCAATGTAACACAGTTTTAGAAGTGTCTCTTTACGGATACAGCTAATGGGACTTATGCAAGTCAAATGCTACTCAAGAAATCGTCTGGTAAGTCATACAGTTTAACAAAGTTACTGAGCTAGTACATAAGTGGGTAAGATGGCAAATTTCATCACGCGTTTGAAAGTGTTTTTTCCATGTACTGCTTTTTTTCTATCTTCAGTCCAAAGCATTATAGTGGCCTTCAACAAAGATATCTCTGTTTAAGCACCAACATCATAACAGTTTTTACATTCTTGCTTTGCTCTGTACTTATGTAGTCCTGGAAGAGCTCCATGGGTTTCAAGGGTCAAGGCAATACTGCAATTACATAGAATAAGAATTCTTTTTCTTTAGCAAAGATTTGGTAATGTAGCAAAAACAATGGACTGTACTTTTGAGCTTAAATGGTGTAAGTGAACCTGCTCTGTTCAAAAAAAAAAAAAAAAAACAAACCACCACCCACCCACCTTTTTTGATCTCCTTAGTGTCAATAGCTTAAAGTCAAACTAAGGCAAAAGCATTGGAGTGGCAGTAGTAAAAAGAACTATAAAAGATCTAAGTTGTGGAATCAATTTTTTTTTTTTAAATTGTTATCTACTTTTCCTGCTTCGTGCTTGTTTCTGCACCTACATATATAGGAGCTGAACATGGCCAATGACTGCCTACACTTACATCAAAATACAGATAAGAAAGGGCATTTGAATAAATCACCATTTTGCCTATATAATTCAGAAGTTCAGATCTCCAGCTACAGCAGATTTGAACTTCTTTGGAATAATAAGTTAGCTGAAGCAGATGAGTTAAATTAGCTGGGTGCAGCAACTGGGAGCAGAGCGCTGAGATAAACAGGAATGTGCTGGTGATCATGAATAGGTCAGGAAAGCTTCTTCAGTGGTGCCCTGTTCTGTGGAGCCATATCTTGTACTCAAGAAATGAAAATCCAGGTCTCTCAGCACTTCTGTACTGGAACACCTAGCAGGTGGGATCGCTGTGTCTGCACCAAGCTTTCTTGTTCTGTGACTTCTGGGGCTTGGCAATACTTGCATGATGCCTGGGGAGCAAATTCTTCCCTGCTGCAGCCCCGCCATTGCAGGGTGCTCTTGTTTGGGACTGCGGAGGAATCCAGCTCTCACCAGCTCTGGAAGCGATGACTAAGAGCTGCCCTAAGCCTCACCTTGTCACAAGTCACTGCCCTGTCCTGTGCCAAGAGGTAAAGTAAGCAATACAGAAGGCAGCTGGAAAGAGGGCAGTCAGGAGGAGCTCAGTTTAGCAAATGCTGGACAACAACAGGTTTTCAGCAGTTTATTTAGGAAACAATAGTTTGTTAAACAACCATGCTTTAACTGCAGTGGGTTATTTCCATCCTCAGTAATATTTTATTATTATTATTTAAAAGCAAAAGTGTACAACAGTTATAGGAGCGTGGTGGTGTTCTAGCTAAGATTCACTGCTTGCGAACTATTCAGTTGTACGATTTTAGAAGTGCCAGATTTCTAAGTGTTTTTGTTTGTTTTTGTTAATTTTTGTCATTCTCAAACACACCCATTTTAATTACCAGGAAACTAAGCTTTCTGCAGGAAGAAAAGTAGTGTTATCTTGTTTGTGTGTAGGCTGCCTCCGTCACTTTAGTGCACAATCACAGAAAATATAATCACACCTCTGCACATTGGAGGCCGAGTCCTGCACCCTAGTCTGTCCATCCTCTACTCACATAAGCAGGTGAGTCCTCAGGTTTTGCTTGGCTAAAAGGTACTGTCTTGTAATAAAAAAAAAAATAAAAAAGAGGAAATCTATGCTAGGATTTAGAGCACCTGCTTTTATTAAATCTAATAAACCAACTGTCACCATGGTGTAAAGGTGATTCTCCTAAAAAGAGTGGAGCTGTTCCAGTCTTACATTTCAGTACTGAGATCAGAACCAGACTTAGCTTGCTGAAAAACAAAGCAGTTCTGTCATTTGCTGGAAGCGAGGAATCAATTGTCCAAATCTTTAGTCTCTCTGCTGTGTCCCGCCTGAGTTTGTGTACTATACAATGTTACATGGATTCCATGGGGTGCTCTTCTAAGTATCTAAGTATGCTCCACAGTGTTTACTAGTAAGGCTCTTTTTTCTTCTTCTTGCAGCTTGTCCTCTAAAGTTAATAAATATCTCTGCACTAGTATTTTGTCCTGTTCTGTTAAAACCATTTTAAGGTCCAGGGAAAAGGTTCTATTTTTTTTTTTTTTGATCATTCTGAAGCTATCTTAAATGTCCAGTAGTTCAGGGCTCCCATCGTGCTGTCTGTAGCCACAGGCTTTTAAATCCAAATATTTGAAGTGGATTTATGAGGGGGGGGTTAAGTTTACAGCAGGCTTTCCCAAACTGGGGTACAAAGGTGCTGGTAGAGAGGGGTGAAAAAGCAAATGCATTTAATTCTGCTTCCAATGTGGGGACATACTGATTGTACGGGGGAGGATGAATAAAAGAGCTCACCTGGGAGAGAGGCACAGGGCAGAGTCAATTGCAAAGTGCTGGCTTACAGAATTTAAAAAGAAAAACATACTTATTTGTAGTCAGCGGTCTAAGTTGCATTGTTTGGCATGAGCTGGCTCCTATTTATGCTTGACTTCACAATGTTTACAGCACTTTCATTAAAGCTATCAGGTTGGGGTGGGGGAGCTGTAAGGGAAAGAGGACATCCCCGTTCTAGCAGTGCCACCTCAGAAATCACTACCCCCTGTGTGAAAATGCCATGTGCTCCTTGCTTACCAAGTGGCTTAGGTTAACGTAAGGGGACTCACTGTTCTACCGTTAAATGCCAAGGGAGCAATACCTGAAAGGTCTGAGACTGAAGCACCAGACTACACAGTTTTCTATTTACTATAGATGGTGTATTTAGTAACTAATCAACCAACCTAATAATCTAAAATAGTATTTGACAAAAAGGTCAAGTGTTTAATATTAAGGTTGGGAGAGCCGTAAAAATCTATAAGGGGAATGCTCCTCGGAGCAGCCAGCCAGATGCAGCTCCTGGCTTTGTCATTGTATCTCCGTTCCTCCGTACATTCTATAAAAACGTCACAGTCTCTTAAGCTCAAACAATACCATACATTTCCTGCTTCTGTAGGATGCAAGTCTATGGAAAGCTCAGTTTCCAGTGAGCAGACCTAACAACTCAGTCTCTGAAAGATCCCTCTCTTGAAGTCTTCTAGAGCTTTTCAAAAAGTGTCATGGTTTATGGATTAAATAGAAGTTCCCAGGAGGAGGTGGAGGACTGCATTTTATGGAAATCTCATTAGAATGCAATCAAAGAGACTTTTCAAATTAAATAATTGCTTTATAAAACTTAGCAGACTTTATGTTCCAGGTCTGCTAGCCAAATGGATCTCAGCCAGAGGGGTGACAGGGAGTGAACCAAACCAACGCTGGGATAAATATCCCCCACTTCCACACTGGCTAATAAACGCAGGAGCTAGAAATAGCCAGAGTATGCTGCTGATCTGTAGAGCAACCTGGGCAGCTTCCTCTAGCTTCAGAACCTCATTTTCCCAGTATGACATAGAAACAAAACACAGAAACAGTAACTGAGACTAAATGCTGTACTTGGATCCAGATTTCAGGGCACACATATCTGATTTTATTGTTACTACTGTCCTCCCTCAGCTCCTGTCTCTCTGATGTTGTTCCCAAATTCTGTTCTTTGTGACAGTTAGTTTATTTTTTCTGTCACCTTCTTATTTGCTTACAGTGGCTGTGGCTACTCTACATCTGTCCGTGGGATCCCACCTCAGGTGTAGTGTTTGAACTAACATGTCTCCTTGCTGCACCTTCCAGCTGAGGAAATTGCAAGAAGTACTGTCATGGCCAGCAGAACACGCAGATGATCCACCCTGTAACTCAGATTGCTGTACCATTTTTTGTAAACCCACATGGCTAATAGCAGGTTGATCGTTTTATTGGACTGGCAAATACATACTAGAGGAACAGGGTATTTGGAATTAAAAATGAGACACACCTTTTAATTCTCATGAAAGCATTATCATGGGAAGCCTTCTTACATCAACAGAGTGAGAACAAGTTAAATATTTTGTTTCAAAGGGATTATCCCTACCCAGCAGGGAACAGCTGGCATGAAGCGTTGATCCACCTCCCACTGCAAACATGAGCCAAACTCCTGTTGATTTCATTGGTACAGAATCAAGCCCTTATTAAGTCCATGACCAGCTTTGCACAACTTCTGTCCCCGTCTGCTTCCCTTACCCATAAACCTGACCCTCTCCCACCCTGGAAAACCCAAGCTGAAGAGGGCAGCAATGAAACTGAAAATATTCTAAGAGGTAAACGAGTAAACCAGTAAAAATAAATAAATAATATATTTATTTGTGGAGTATATCTGGAGTATCCCACTAACTTTGGCCCTTCCGTCTGTATAGCAGAATGACAAAGAGCAAAATGTATCTGGGATCTCAACTCACTGAAAAGAGATAGTTCCTTCTTTTTTTTTGGATTACCATCGTTCTTCTCCAGGTTGTGTCCCATTTCTGTGGTGAGCTGCTTGAAAAGGACTATTTTCTCACGGTATTCCAAAGTTTTGTGCACAGTTACATTGCAGTATATTTAGTAACAGAATGCGAATTATTGTGTTGCTCAAAAGGCCTCACTCTAAGATCTACATGGGGCCACAGGCTTCTTACTGACTTTCCAGAGCATTCACATCAAGAGGAGAACATACGTTTATGCAGAACCATACATTACTTAGAAAAAATCTAGACATGAGTTAGGATCCTAATCTCTGATGTTGACAGGCTTCCTGTCCATCAACATCCAGTCCCTTCACTGTTATACTGTTTGAAGGAATCTCTGCTAAATGGCAGACCAGGTTGAAACTATCAGTGCCTAGGAATGAGGAAAAAAATGTAATAAGTGATTGGGTTATTAAGAGCCTTACGGTATGTGACAGTGAAAAAAGTGAGGCTGTACCCTCATATGTCATCTAAAAGTTAGTACTATGAACAAGATGTTTTCATATCCTTTCTAATACTTTGAGATAGATCAAAATTTATCATAGCTATCTTCATTTTACTCAGTTAATAATGAATGATCAGTGAAACATTTTGGAATAGGAAAAGCTAGATGATTCATGTAACCTCTGCCGTGAAAGGTT
This sequence comes from Anser brachyrhynchus, assembly GCF_964034855.1. Taxonomy (NCBI): domain Eukaryota; kingdom Metazoa; phylum Chordata; class Aves; order Anseriformes; family Anatidae; genus Anser; species Anser brachyrhynchus. Next base: position 15,962,509 of record NC_137702.1, on the reverse strand, counting down.
TTCAAAGTTTAAAACATACAAAGAGAAGTAAAAGTAGCTATGTCCCTTGTACAATATATAAAAGCCAAGAAATTATGTAGGGGAGCTAAGAAGTTTGAATTGAATACCACAATTTGTGAGATGTTTGTACAGGTTTGATTCTTTGATAATCAGATTGAGTTTCATTGTTCAGCATTTGCATGAGTTTTCAAACAATGAAACTGTCTTCTTGGCTATTTCTTTTCACTGAAAGTCATCCTTTGATGACAGTGGTGTGACTGTGATAGTGGTGTCATTGTGTGGGTGTTGTATAACTGCAGCTTCTAACTCCTGGGGAAGGTGCTGTGTAAAAAGCTGTGTTTCTTCTCCTTAAAACTCATAGAAGATCGAAGATGTGAAAAGGAGTCCAAAGTCTTGCTCAACTGTTTATGGCTAACAAGGAATCCAGAAACTTTGCCATAACATTCCTGTTACGCACACGCCTCTGATAAGTCTGCTTGAAGAATAAAGGACCAAATTCTCTGGAATAAAAAACACCCTTTTTTTTTTTTTTTTGGTGTCTGTCATGCTTTTACTACCTGTTTCAGCAAAGACCTTTGTTACAAAAAGCTGAAATACAGAGATATGTCTTTATCCCTCCAATTTGTATAATCGGTGTTTTTATCTTTGTAACAGTGCATAGAAAGAGGTATAATGTGATGCATGGAAGACTTCATAAAGCTTCCACTTTCAAAGCCTGTGAGTGGTGAATTGTGTCCCGTTTATGTAGATTGTTTCACACTAATAATTGTCATTGCTATTTCATCATTTCCAAAAGTGTGTTAGCCTCTTGACTATGAAAAGCTAGACCTGCTGGACCACTGTTTCTGGAGCAGTATTGCAGTTTCCATGCTTTTGCATTGCTAGAGCTAATTCTTTTGAATATTCTTTCTAGCCAAAAATTTGAGGTTATTCTTCTTATGATGAGAAGTTGCTGGTCAGAGGCACATACTGCTTTTATGAAGTTCTGTATCTACAAAAAAAAAATATAAATAAAAGGACAAATCCCTTTTTCTGACCCCAGGATAAGTCAAACAGAAGTGTAGAATAATTTTATCCCATTGCCTACGAGGCTTCCTTCGGCCACTATTCATTCCTTATGCTCACCCTTGGCCTCTTGTAGGGGGAAGCACTTGTCTGCGTGTCCTGCCTCCATTCTTCATTTCCACAGTGTTTCTGTGGATTTTCTTACCACTCAGCTCTCTTGGCTGCTCAGTGCAACGCTCAGAAGATACACTTCCGTCGTAGCTGAAATCTCTGATCAGACTGGCATTGCCTTTGCTGTGTACAATGCCTCGTGACTGTGCTTTGCTTTGGAGGCCATGTATCTTCACAGAGGAGTAGAGTTGCTCCTTCCTAGCTAGCTCAACTGAACAGCAGTGACTACAGCCACCATCTCTGGCAACACTTCATCCAACCAGTCGTAAACTGTGTTTTCTATCAAAATTATTCTTGTAACTCTCCTTGCATAAAAAAGCAAGCCTGAAAAAAGAAATAACACAGAGTGGTTTAGAATTGTATACTAGGAATAATTAAACTTTTAGTAAGAGGCTTCTGTCATTTCTCTATTTTTACTCACCGTGAGGAGGACAGCATGTTCTCATCTCTGTAGAGTCACATAAATGACTTGATTAAAGTGTGTATTGCAGAGCTGATTCTGGGCATTTGGAATTTCCTTGCTGTTTTCTTAAGGTATTTGTATGATAGATGAGGAGGGAAAAAAAAAAAAAAAGTCTTGTGTTTAGTTCATCTTGTTATGATGTAGATATATTTTCCGCACATTTGCAAATAGAGTAAAGAACAAGAGTTCTTTAGCTATTTAAAGTCTTTGAAAGAAGAAAGGCAGTTTAGATTACCAGCAGCCTACAATGTGCATGGCACAAAAATGTCAGTTTTAATGGCAAAGTTCAGGATAAAACTGTGTCAGCTAATTTAATCATTTACCATGAAATACCAGTTATCTTAATCTTACATGCAGTCCTTAAGTCTGCCGCATATTTTTGTGTAATTGAATCCTGACCCTAAAAGGGAACAGGCAAGGAATTTGCTTTTCAGTGAATAGTTAGGCTCTAAATGTTCCTGTTTATAAATTGTATTTGCAGCATTGTCAGATATTTTAATACTGAGCAGCTAATATTTCTGATGAGTCTATTTTTTTCTGTTTCATATTTGTTTTCCATGCTGCAGAAATTATATTAGTATTCAGTTTCTATGGAACTTAACTGAGTTCTCTGGAAAAAGTGCAAATATTGTTCCCAGAACTTAAGGCAAATAAATTAGTATCTAACCCAGATGACACATTTTATTCATGTGGTTTGCTTTCCATCTAGATACCTGATGTATTACTTCAGCAGCAAATTCAACAAGGCCAAGATGTCTTCATTTTCCTTCAGAGCAAGAACTGTAGGAGCAGTGTGATGGAAGTATTGGTCTTCTGTGGCCAGCCGGCGAGAACCCATCAACAGCTGTGATGAGCAGAGCAGACACAGGGAGACAGGAGGCAGCTGAAGCCAAAGAGGACCCACGCCTGGAGCTCTGTGTGTGTGATTGGAGCAGAGAGAGGCCAGGACCCAAGGAAATCCCAGCAGCAAGGGAAAAAAACAGATTGACTCTCAGTGACTCATTTAGCTCCTGGATTGGACAGATCTCTCCCCTGCTGGCAATTTGGCTGAGCATCAATGGACAGATACCAGGATGAATAGCTTAAAATAATTAGGGGTTGAGAATCTGCAAAACTGCTAGCCATCCAATTCTTTACTGTGCAATGTGAGGCACAAAAAAGAAATTACATTTAGGTTATTAAATATTAAGTCAGTGGATTTACCTCCATTTGGTCCAGAACAGGAAACTGGATAAAATTCAACATTTATTTCATTGTGTCGATGGCCTGTTTATCACTGAGCGGGTGAGTGCATTTTGGCAGGTCAAGCTCTTTGACACATGGGGCAAATGTGTGCTTAATTTCTCCCAAAGAGAAGAATTAATATAATAATAATTAACACAGATGAGAACAGAATTAAAATTGAGTACATCCAGGCATCTTACTTTCTATGTGTTCTGGGGCCAGATTTTTTACTGCTGAAGGCATTGAGGATTTTGCCATTGGTGCTGATGGGAGCTGAACGGTGCTGAATGTAGAGAGACTGGATTTCCTGTACTATTTAATGCTCAAAAACAGAAGCAACAGGCTCATTTAGTATCAGTAAAGGTCAGTTAAAATTATAGAGACATCCTTTGGAGCAAATCCTCTGCCTTGTATTTGCATATTTATGAACTAGAGATTACGACAGGCTATTCCATTTATTAGAGCAGCGTCGCTATAGTTAATAGTCTGTCAGTATTTCCATTATAAACCCCGTTTTTCAGTGTTTTAATATCTCAGCCATTTAAAATCACATCAGGAAGCAAGTTGGCCTTGTGTTGTCAGGCCAGGTGCAATTTTTTGTTTTGGATTATTTTCAGTAATGAAATACTGTTCATAATATATGCAAATGTGACCCAGCATTTCTCAGCAGGGAGGGGGGCGGTAGCAAAGCACAGAAATTCGTTGTGGCTGGGGGGCAGATAGAAAAGCGTGTAAGTTCATTGTGGCTTTTTTCTTTAGGAAAGAAGGTCAAGAGGAATTTGACCAATGATGGCAACTGGGACTACGTGATATAAGAATGGTATCTCAGCATTTGCTCTATGAAGAGACACTGGTTCTCAATGTGAAATGAAGTTGCTGCACACTTACCAGTGGTGATCAAGGTATACAGCTGAGGATGGTTCCCCAGCCCCTCAAAAACTTCTTGTCTGCCAGAGTCATGGATGAAGCACAGCAGGTAAGAAAGCAGAGGACATAAAAGAGCCTCTTGAAGTAACAGAAGACCCAATTGCAAATTCAAAAAGCTGACTTCCTTTGTGTTGTCCAGTGCACAGAAGTCCAGTGACCTTTTTGTTGATACTCGGGGTAGATAAGTGGGGTTGCTGAGGCTTTGGGGAAGTGGCAGCTCTGAGGCTGCTTTGCATGTATCCCTGAGCTGAGCGGTATTGTTTACCTCAGTAGTCCCACATCCTGCTCCTTCCAAACAGATCCAATTTGCTTTCATACAGGTGCTGGTTGGCTAAAAAGTAACCAGCCACCTAGCAGGGGCAAATGTTTAGACTGAAATGCCAATTTTTAACCTACCAGGGCAGAAAGAAGTTGCTCTTCAATAAAGAAACTGGTCTTGCACTTATAACCTCTTGCTGCATGAAAAGACAAACAGTCCAATAATGACCCCCTGGGCATTGATTTGTCCCCAAGGCCTTGAAATGTCACTTGCAGCCACAGTAATTAAAAAGTTGAAATTCAAATTCATGAAGAGTGGCAGGAAAAAAAAAAGAGTTATTTGCAAAGCAATTGTTACTCTTTGCTTCTGCCCAGGAAACAGATAGTTGGAAGACAGGAACACAGTCCATATTTCCCATCCTTTCTGTCATAAAGCTCTATGTGCTCAACTGGGGACTCCACGGAAACTAACAGGGGCAGGCCAGAAACACCATGGAAACATCATATACAATCCACTTGGTGCATAGCACCTAATAAAAAAAATGCCCTGGGCAAGAGCAGGACTGGGCCTCTGCCTTCTGTGAATTTTGACTGGGTTAAGAAACACCAAGTTTAGAATTTTACATTGCATAAACAATGTTTTAAGTACATATTTTAAGACATGGTTGGAAAAAAAAAAAAAAAAGAGTCTGTGATCTTCAAGCCCCCAAATCCAAATGGTGAGCCAGACTTTGCAACCAAGAGCTCAGATCAAGACACTCCACCCAGGCTTGTAGAAAATCTGTTCCACATCCAAATGGCTCAGGTTCGTCAGTAGTGCTTTCTTGAAACAATAGTATTTGGGATATTTTTTTGCAGGTAATTGCTAACGTAAATTGCATTTTCCAAATTCCTTTCAGAATTGCCATTGTAAAGAACAATCTGCCTTTCCCAGGCATGTCACAGTACTTTTTCAGCCAAAAATTATCTCTGGTCATGATAAGTGATCATAACTCAGAAGTAGGCAGGCTACAGAAATTCTACTGTGTTGAATGCAAAATAACTTTAGCAGTTTTATAAAGCAGGTGTGTTACACAAAGTAACAGTGGGGGAGGGAGGGCCTGCCAAACGTGTTTAAAATGTATGAAGTATGAATTATTATGTGCCGTCTGCTGGAAGATAAGTCCATGCTCAGTAAGCTATCTGAACAGCATTGTTCACTACATGTATTTGTTATGTTTTGGTTTTAATTTGCAGTGACATAAAATCTTGCATAACCAATTTGAATGCATCTTTGAATATTAAAAATACTAATTATTATGTAATTAGTCAACAGGATGTGTGTAATTGTGTAATACCAACATTCCTGGGTGTGGTAAGTACGTAGGTAGAATGCCAACACTCATCTAGACGTAGTATTGTAAAATTACACAACAACATACACCCTGGGTGGGTACTGTAATTGTATTTTACATTTAAACAATGGCTACATTAAGAAAATAGAAGTTATTCTTTTTAAAAATATCTTCCCACAGGCATGGATCGTAGTAGATGATGGTGATATTATTGCCAAAATAGAGTATCTTCCATCTCCCAAGGGACCCAGACTTCTTCATAAACATGTAAATAGGAGACAGAAACTAGGCATGAAGAGTCTTTCATCCACTTGTGGCAGGAAGCCACCCCAAAACAGACATGTGACAACTGCTGAATCATGCACCAGAGTAACTGCAGAAAATGGACAGAAAGAACTTTCTATCTCATGAAGAATCGCATGAGGTTAACCAGAAATCTGAGTAGAATTTTTATATTTCTATGACTTAACAGGCATCAGAACTGTCCTTAAACCATGGTGGAAACAGAACCATACATTAAATCAGATTTTCCTTTGATCTTACCCAGGAAGGTCTAGGTTACCCAGGAAGATCTAGGTTACAGTCATCAAATGTCCTGAGCGTTTTAGTTGACTATGATCTGTGCTAAGACTTATTGCCAATATGGTACGGAAGTCTTCTGCACTCATGGACACCCCCCACCAGTCATCACTCATTCTTCCTATGGTAGATCTGCAGTCATTGACAGGCATGCATTTCACTGGAGCCAAAAAATACAGACAGAAAAGGTGGAGTGTTCTTTTACGTAGCTCACCAGTATTTTCTCTCTTTTGATACAGATCCAAGGTGAAAAATCCAGGGAAAGAATGGAAAGGTGGAAAATCCAGGAAAAGAATGGAAAGGTGAAAATCCCAACAGGGAAAAAAAAAAAAAAAGAAAGAAAAAAAACCACTAAGCTCTTATTCATTATAAACGTAAAATGTTGGAGCCTTAAGCTGTTTTTTTTTTTTTTTTTTTTCATGTGTCTGGGTGGAGAAGGGTGAGGTGCCCTGTAAGGATGATTTTATCTTGTACTTTTGAGTCTGAAGATCTTCGATGTGGTTTGGCAAGTTCATAAAAATATTTGTGATAAAGTTGAACTGCTGTCTGGAAATGTTACACACAGATGTAAGAAAGCTTAAGGAGAAAACTGCAGAAGAATCAGCGCTGTACATGAATGAGGTTAAAAATTGCAGACAATTAGCTACTAGATGACTCCTACTAAATAAATCATCAAAGACCTGACTGCTGCTTCCAGGTTCCTACAACAGTATTGGCTCATTGGAGAAGCTAAAAATTGCTTAAGATGTTGATTTGGCCAAAGTTTTAGGAATTCACTATTCGTGTTTGAATTCACTAATCAACCAACAAGGCCAATGTACACTCTCTTGCCAAGGCTGTAAAGCAGGGCCTTCATGCTTCTAGGGAAGACACTGTATTTATTGTTCAGGATCAAGGGCCCCATGATATAGAAAATGAGCTTCTTTGTGTTAAATGAGAGCAAAATGGGAAAGAAAAACAACCTCAACTTGTCATGGAATCTCACATCTTATTTCAGCACTCAATAAAGCACTTTGCTTGTCCAATTTAATAGAGAAGCACATTTTCTTTTCCTGTATTCGTCCACAGATCAGGTCTAGCTCTGATCTCATTTAGAGCTTAATGCAAGACCCAAAGTAAAGGGAAAATATACCCATTGATTCCAATTGGCATCTGGTCAGTCTAGTACTGTGGTTTTACTTAAATGTATATACATTGCTGAGCTTCTCCCAAGAAAAAGAGATGTAAGTGATAAGAGGTGGGAGTCTGTATGCTCAACTTTTCACCCTCCTGTTACTTGGTGCTGATAGGACCAATACTTTGGCTTGGCAAAAACTTCTTAATCTGTCTGGCCTTTCTGCAGGGTTGACTGTTAAAAAAAAAAAAAAAAGTGCACACCTTGACCTTCTTTATTGCTACATCTGAGCAGCTCACCATAGTTGTACTCTCTTTTACTGCTTGAGATTTACTTGTGTCCCTGGCCTATTGTGATAATCCTCTGAATGTCATTGCGGTGAAGGTTTTGTTCTTCCCAAAAGCTCTCCAGAGGTTCCATGAAGGCAAGTAGGGTTTGCTTTGGATGAAAAGTACATTGTGTGTGTCACTATAATAAATGCAAATATGCAGAGTGATGGTTGAATTTAACAGGAAATTGAAATGTTTGACTTGTCACAAGGCCAGTTTATACTATGTGAATTCCTGGCATTGCTCATAGTAGGTGAACCTCACGCCATGTTGAGGGCCAGCCTAGGGCCTAGTTATCACTTACATGCAACTTAAACTGTTTTCAGAACAAGACTGAAGCAGTGCATAAACCTCACATTGTCTCTCTGTGCAGGAGTGGGGAAAAAAAAAAAGGACCCTGATTTGGAAAACACTAGGGAAAAACACTGAAGTTTTACACATCAGAAAGGCTAATTAGAAATGCTTTTCTTTTATAACAAGTAAGCCAAGCACATTGACATTAATTACATGAAATACTCGGGGTTTGGAATTGTCTGTTGAAGACCACAAATGTATACCAAATCCTATGCAAACAAGAGTGTGTGCAACTATTCTTTAGGTAACACATTTATTCATAAAAATAAGCTAGGTTTCTTTTTAGTGGGTAGACCATCATAAAAGTCTCTCTCTCGCTCGCTCGACAGGGTGAGATGGCTGTATCTGTTCAGCGCGGCCTAGTGTGCGTTCTGGGAGCTCGGAGCACATTCTTTCCTTACATGAGTTCGTACTACTCTGTCAGCTTTCCTGGCATTACATCACTGTGATGAGGTGCAGAGTTTGTTCTCCTTTGCTGGTAAATTTCCCTTAGTTTCAAAAAGGCTAGTGAAATACGTAACTGCATTTATAATTTTCAGTCTGCGTCCCCACGCTTACTAGTGACAGAGGTACTTAAAGTGACTTAAACTGTGAATGTGATTTGCTGTGGTGCCCATTAGTGTTAGTAGAGGCTCTTAATAATATTGGTCAGAAAACTTTACCTATTACTTCTTTGACCCTGGCTGACTGCAGAGAGAACCTCTCACTTTTCATAGCTTTAGATCGAGATGGAAGAGTTCTTCTGTGTAAGGGCTGTAACAGGAAGGCTCAGCAGGCTGAATTGCTCCACTCCAACTGCTCCTACAGCCCTGCCCCACTCCCCGCTCCTACCATCTTAGGCGCTGCTTCTATACAGATAATAGACACTTCACTTTCCAGATCAAATTAACCCACTGAATCTGCCTCTTGTTTATTTTAAGGATACCTCTTAAGTTTGATGAGATGTCTGGCTTGCACAGGAGCTGTTCTGTGGTCACTGTAGATTGTCACCTGGCAGGGCTGGGTTGGAGCTTGGAAGCTTTGGGCCCAAAATCTTGGAGCCTGCACCATAGTCTCTCAGCCATCCTACCAATGCCAGGGCATAGCATATTCCCTCCTATAAACAACAATCTGCAAGGCCAAATTTTGGTAATAAATAGTTAATCTTTCTCATCACCAGTAAAGATCATTGTTGTTGCCAGTGCTGGTTCAGGTTCCTCAAGTATTCTCAATTTACCTAACAATCCTCTAAATGTTTCACAGGTGTTTCCAGGACTACTGTGGCTGCACAAGTTCCAAAAAGTTTGGAGTAAAGTGCCTGCTTTCACTACTCAGGTTCAAGCACATTAAAAGGATTTGAGGAAATCCATTCAGTGCTGTGCACAATGAAGAAGAAAGGGGAACCGTTCTGATGAGTTGCAGGTATCATTTCAGACCTCTAAAAAGTCGGGGAAAAGATATATTTGTATTCTAAAAAGATAACAGCAACCTCCATGTATTCTCAAGGATTGTCAGCAGTTGGCCTCTAGTCTAGCTCGAAGATTTTGGTAACCCTAGCAGCTACCCGCAGGTCCAGACAAGCTTAAACTAGAGATTGCCTAAGCCACAGATTGCTGGGAGGGTGCATACCACCTGTGAAACAGCAGCCGTTGGCCTGTTCTTATATTTCCTATTCTGAACATCGACTGGTGGTAATTGTCAGACACAAAATATGGGAATAGTTGGATCTTTGTTCAACCTAACATGCTTGGTCTTTTTGTTTGTTTACATCATTTTTAGTAAGGGTAGAAATGAGACACCTTCTATCCTAACTGCACGGAGCCTTATGGAAAAGCAGCAGTTTTTATTGACCCTGGTCACCCAAGGGCACCCTTGTACAAAGAGGCACCCCTGAGACATGGATCCACCGAGCTTGCCAATATAGTAGAAGCAGCACCTATAGCAGATGGCAGCTTGGAGTTGCATAGGTTTTAGAGGTGTCTAAATGCAGAAGAGGATTGTAGGGGTGGGAGAAACAGGAGAGCATCAGTTGGTTGTGAAGTTGGAGTGAAAGCCTTCATAAGTATTTTCAGCTGTTACAGTTGCAGGTGGTTCTGTTAGTAACTGTTCCTTACATACAGAGGAGCCTTTTAAACACCCATTTGCATCTGCTTTGGATGAATATATATGTACACACATATATATATTTATATAAATCTTTCACTGTGTGCAGTCAGTGAAGGAAAAGGGTCTCTTAAACCTGTGAAATTAAATTTAACTCAAAGATAATTTAGGGTGATAATAAAGGTGAAAGTTCAGTATCTTTCTGACCTAATGTGATACCCATACAAAATGTATTGACCTGCTGTCTTACTTTTTGTTCTTGCTTGAAACCTGAAATTTGGTTTCAAATAAAAATCGATTCCTACCAGGTTCATATAATACAAGTGCTTTATTGAATTCTCACTGAAACAGTGTTGCTCAGGGACTAGGGGCCAAATCCTGGTCTTGTGGCATAGGGCCAGGAGCATTTCGTAGGATGTGACAGTTTCCAGAACACAGGCCACTGTGACTTTAGGGGAAGGTAAGGGAGACGGGTATCTACCCTAGAGAGATGTTACAAGCAGGAAAAAAAAAAAAAAAAGTCAGGAATGGAAACTGTGTCTTCTGTTCTAGCACTAATGGTTTTCGGCTGAAATTTTCAAAATCTGTTGCTGGGATGAGCAGCAAATTTTTCAGCCTGGCAGGGCAGTGAAGGTTCCGAGCATCTCGAAGGGACTGGGGGGAGTAGGGGGCAGATTTGTGCCAGATAATTAACAGACTTGCAAAAAAAGCCCCTGTGAGTGAAACAAATGACTTCAACCTTGCAGGCTCTGGAGCAGCTAAGTTTGAGGAAAGGTCACTGGAGTGAAGCAAACCCTCAGGAGAGGGACCTGCACTCATGTGGCAGCAGGAACTCCCCATGGCACGTCTTCCCCAGCATGGGCCCAACTGCTGACGTAGCTCTGTGGACGTCTCCCCCCCAGCACCCTTCTACAGCACCACGGCAGCATTTCAGTGGTTTCTGCAGCCTGCAGTAGCCTCCAAAATACCTGCAGCAAAGAGGTATTGGGGATTTGTCGGGGAGGCTGGAAGCTGATTTATCTGAGCTCTTCTTTGAGCGTTGAATACATTGCTCCTCTAGCTCCCTTTAGAGACCATGTCATCCAATGTCCAGGGTGGGTAGCTCAGTGTCAGAAGGAAATGAGACTTTTGCTCATCATTGTCATATAAGTCAGGGCCCAAATCAGAGCCCTTTAAAATGTGAGAAAATATGAGATTCGATTATCCATATGGATCATTCTGGATTTATTCCAGATTGCTTCATTAATAGCAATCAAAGACATAACTTTAATGGATTTTTTATCCTCAAAATTATGATCATGAGGAATTTGTTCTGGCTATTGATTTTGAAAAGGCTTTTGATTCTCTTCAATAGCCTTAACTTATTTCAGATTTAGGTAACAGTAGGATTTGGTCTTAAATATGTTAGATAGGTCAATCTCCTTTATTCAAATCCACAGTTATGTTAAAAATAATGACCATAGTTTGAAGATTATTTATATACTTCAGATTATACTGGAGAGTCCTTTTTCTCTGATACTTTTGCTGTTACAGGGGAGCCTTAGCTTTGGGAGAAATCTTTTTTTTTAAGGGAAAAGTCAGTGATGTTTTCCATTCTGGCCTTAGATGGAGAATATATTATTTTTCTAATGAAAGTTTTAGATATTATGCTAGAACATACTGGATGTTCATGTTTCTTTTTGTTAATTGGGGTAAAACTCTTAAAGCCATTAGGCGATTTAAACGTAGCTCTATTTGAGCAATATCCTTTATTGGATCCCCCATTATCCTTTAAACATCTTGGTGTGCAAGGGGATAAAATTAGAAAGAATTTGTTTGCTTTAAATTGCCAGCCTCTGCTTGATAAAACTATTAGCTATTTAGCTAATTGGACTGCTCTTCCATTATCATTAATTGGCAGAATTGATACAATTAAAATGGGGGCTTTATCTAAAGTGTTTGTGGTTTTTTTTTTCTGAGGTTTTCCCATCAAGTTCCCTAACGTGTTCGGGGAGCCTTACATTCTACAATTAGTTTAGTTTTCAGGGTTAGAGGTAAATTTAATTCTGAAACTCTGCAGCTTCTCCTAGAGTCAGCTGGACTGGCTCCTGCTAATTTTATTGTTGTTTTTGGCTGCCCTGGTACAACATGTTGTTTCATGATTTAGACAATCCCCAGCATTATGCAGCCGTGGCGTGCATGGGGCAGTGCAGCCGCAGGCTGAGCACAGCCAGGCCCTGGGAGCACCCCCCTGCTTCGCAGAAGGTCAGGGCAAGGCTTGCTCCTAGGGCTGCATCCTGCAAGGTGCTAAACATCCATTATTCCCTGACCCACCAAAGCACTTTAACACAGCCATAACTTTTAAGCACACGTACAGGCCCAGTGACGCCAATTAGCTTACTCATACTAGTGAAGTTAAACAAAGGCCGTGCTTGGCTGGGGCTATAGTAATCATCACCTTGTTGGTTTGAGACTCCCACGCGAGCTCCTTGCAAAGCAGCACGTGTTGTTCGGCTTCCACCTTGGTCATGCTCTAGCTGATGCCCCTCCAGATCAGCCCGGGGACACTGGGTTTGGAGGAGAGGCGCTGCCAGTGCTGCCCTTCCCTTGTGGTCAAGCCTGCACCCTCTGTTCCCACCCCTGGTGAACACGCCATCTTTTCTGGATTGCTGGTACAAATCGTGCTCCCCCCTCCTAACATTATGATTCATGTCAGCCATTAGCCTCAAATAAAAGAATAGGCCATAAGAAAACTAAAACCAAATCGTGCTTCTACCAGAGGGAAGTCTCCTTGAGAAGCAGGGCCTCTATTGCCAGAATTAGTCATCTGGGTCTGCCTTTTGCACCAGAGGCTAAGAAAAACAGAGAGTGATTAATTGGGCAGGATCAAGAGGGTGTTGCCCCTCCTATACATCTGGCTGGTGTGGGCGGTTGCTTATTCACACCATGGGGGCAGTGGCTACATCACTGATTAACACCACCTCTGCTTCATCTGCGTCATGATTTTAGTTAGTCCTGGGGTAGCTGCATGAGTTCTTCACCACTCAAACATGCTCTTATACCTGGACTTGCTAGGAAGCTGTGTAGAGCTGGCTTTATCACTATCAAAATGAGCCATTTAAAGCTGCTTAAATAATTTGTATCTGAAATACACAATTGTACTCAAAATGCAAAAAAAAAAAAAAAAAAAAGGTTTTATCTGTAAGATATATGCAAATACAGTTGTATGTAATTTTAACTAAGATAAATCTGGCCCATTCTTGTAGGCGTGACCCAATATGCATGTAACAGGTAGGAATTCTGTAGTAACCTTAATGCAATACTGCCCTGCTTAATTCATTTGAGTCATTGTGGTCATTAGAATATACCAGTCATTTCATGAAATACATCATATTTCGTGGGTTAATCCTGATTTTGTTGTGATGCTTTGATTTTGGGTATTATCTGAATTATTCTGCCCATCCCTTCTCCATTCATTTTGTCTATGACAAATATCATTCTACATAGATTTCACTCATACACTTATTTGTTATTAAATTATGCATCTCTTTAAGGAGATAGACCCATCAAGTGGTACTATACCCCATAGCACAAAAAATGAGGCATTGTTTACTTTTGCATTAAAAGGCATGAATGTGGAGCACACAGTTTATAAGATAGTAATGAATTATTTGGATTTTTGACCTTAAATCAGAGTCAATCTAGCTAAGCTCAGTGGCTGATGGAATTGAAATGTAATGGATAAGAGCCCAAGAGATGACCATACTGTAGTTCTAACAGGCACGACTTGTCCCGTATCAACCACCTCAGCCAAGCACCTTGGCGCTGCATGGCAGCAGGTGCAGAACCTCACCGCAGTCACAGGGCCACCTTCTTGCTGCCTCGGGGACAGAACGTAGCATGGGCTGAGGCTGAACTGCTGCTCCAGGTCTTGGGATGCTTCTTCTAGGGAGAAAGAGAGCACCGGAGTCTCTGGGGCTACAACCTGGGCTCTCAGCTCCCTGTCACAAAAGTCACCTTGGGCTGAAGGGCTGGGGCTGCTGCGACTCCATCAGGCTGAACGTGTCTCCCACCAGCACCGTCAGAAGCCCCACGTGCTTGCTGACTGCCCCGTGGTTCAGTGAAAGAGGAGGGGGAGCAGAACCAAAACCCCTGAGAGTAAGAAACAGACAACTGTGCAACAACCCTGTGCTGATTTTACTTCTGGCTTAATTCAGTAAATAAGTAGCATTGCACTGGTGTAAAACTCAGGTAAAGAGGTAAGAATCAGGCCCCGTGGGAACAGAGGAGCTGCAATGTAGGAGCCGATCCTCGATGTACAACATTTAAGGTGTGTTAGGACCAAACACACCTTAGTGCAAGCAGTGCTGCTTATTTGCTTCCATTAGCTGTGAATTTGGTTTGTGATCACCAGGACAAGAAAAGTCCAGGAAAAGGGACATTCCTGGGCTGAAACATTGCTAGGGCATAGCAACACCTTTTCCTCAGTTTGAAAGTAGAGTTATAACTCTGTATGTCATTAACTAAGACAATAATAAATTAATACAATAGCCCAGTAATAGTGCTGTAATGCTTTCATGTATGAATTAGAATGTGAATACTGAGCTTTTCATTTCATGGTTGAAAAATACATGAGTTGACCCAAATATTAATTTCTGCATTTCAATCATTTACATATCATGGGTCAATAATCATTTCTTGCACAAATGACTTTTCAAATGAGAAGCAGTATATTGTAATGGTCTGTCGTATTTACAAACATATCATTGTTTTCCCAACTTAGCACTTAGTATTTAACATATACTGGACAAAGATATTGTTTGCCAAATACAGTACAAAAATGGCTCGTAAAATGCAGAGACTATTTTCTTTTACTATTATCCATAATTTATAATGTTCATAAACCATGGAGTGGCATACCCTTGCCCCTGGCAGGCCTGGGCCCCCACTGTGGACTGGACATGGTTTGCCTGCGATGGTTCAGGAGACCAGACACCTCTCTCTGCTCTCTATTGACCTTAAAAACCTCACCCCTTTGAGGAGTCCTCTGAAGATCCAGCACTGTCAGAAGGGCTAATGGTGGTTTTCTGAGGTTTAATACATCCCAAGGCTTTTTTACAGCATGCAATGACATTAAAAAAAAAAAAAAAAAAAAGCCTAGGGTGTCTTTTTTCAATTACTTTACAAAGCTGGAATAATATAAATAACCTTGCTTTTTACTTATTGGTATTGAACTTAGTCCATCATTTTGGGCTGTTCATTGTTTCCTCATATTCCACCCCTTTATAAGCCACCATATCCCAGCAGAAACCTTGTGTTTTGGATTAGTGTTCAAGTTCTGAATTAATCAGGGACTAGTACAGCATATATACACTGCCCAGCAAGATGAATTTACACATCTGCCTTTTCCCCTAATTATTATTCCAGAGGTTGAATGTCAACAGCATATGGGTATGTCCTCATAGAGGCATGCAAACACACATACAGGCGCACACACTGTACATTAATCTCTCTTGGCTTATCTGTTGCTGTCTTTAATTTGTATACTTCAAAATTGAGTGGTGAGGTCATTTATTAGACTGTTTCTGTGAGTTTTATGTAGTGATAAGAAAGCAGTAACATGCAATTTGTTTTTATAGAACTCACTTTTGTAAGTATGATCTAATGTTTCCTTTCTTTTACTGAACAGTGAGGAAGAAGAGCTTGCAGAGGTAACTAAGAGTTAACTGGCTACATTTCAGCTGTCACCATTGTCTTACATCTACATAGAGAGTGGGAGAACCAGGGAAATATAAGTACAGAAGGCCACTGGGAAAAAACATTTGTAAGTAGAAATTTCTCCTCAGAAGCCTCAGAGAAAATCTTTCCAGTTTGTCTTGATTTTTCTTCCCCTATTTTTTAAACACAATGTGTGGTGGAAACGATTGTTATTATCCAAAGGACCTTACTTGCTGGCTCGCTGCATCTCTGTTTATGAAATGCCATAACAAAAGTGAGCTCACGCTTGTGTGCTTCCAATGCGTGATGTTCCTGTGTGCCAGATGGGCACTTTCATGACTGTATGAGCGTGGATTATTTCATTTCCTACATCTGGGACTCCAAATGGCTGCACAGAATGCCACAGGAGAGAGGCACAGATCTTCAGCTGGGGAAACCTACCTTCACAGGGGAACTGGCTACATCAGAGGGGATGAGGCAGAGAAGCCCCGAGTGATATCTGAAAGTTCACATAAAGCAGGGCCATAAGGGAAACCTTTAGAACCAGGAACAAGACAAAAATAAACAATAACTAATGCTGGATGTCAGCTGCGGGTAGGGGGGAGGGAAACTAAACCATAAGCAGTTTCTTGCCTGGCCACAGAAGATGTGTTTGGAATGCTGTTTTGTATTTCAGCTCAGAAACTCTGCTGTGACCTTCAGATATCGCTGGGTATTACAAGTTCTACAGATAGCCACAGAGAAATATTCTAAGGAGAGCTGGCATAGACTGTGCCATCTTAGTTAGTGTTGACTGCATATTGCTCACAGCCCATTCCAGAACTGTGACTGGGCAGCCTTATAAAAACACTGCCGAATTCTACAGGCATCGTCAGGAAGGCTACAGTTTGTCATAATGCTGTAGCAGGATTTGGGATAACTACTTATTTGCGGGATAGGTGTTTTCCCTTTTTTTTTTTTTTTTAATCCCATTAAAATGAGGGCAGAACCTCCGTATCGTGAAGACTTGACTTGCTACACTTTTGTAGTATATGTTGCATTTCAGAGCCAGCAAACGGGAGATGGTAAGAAGAGATGGAATAGCCTGTCCTGTATATTTGATTGAATTAGCTGTAGCAGAAAAAAATATAGTTAACCCAGTGGCTTCCTTAAGATGAAAGAGAGCAAGCCCCCCCAAAAAAAGAACAAATGGAAAAAATAATGAACAAAAGAAAGTAAGAGCTTGTGACACAAAGTAAGAAAAATAAACAGCAGTTGACTTAACT
Source organism: Anser brachyrhynchus (assembly GCF_964034855.1). Lineage (NCBI taxonomy): Eukaryota > Metazoa > Chordata > Aves > Anseriformes > Anatidae > Anser > Anser brachyrhynchus. Next base: position 15,945,707 of record NC_137702.1, on the reverse strand, counting down.
ATTTTGCATAAGATATTTACAAACCACAGCATATTACTGTTTGCTTTATGCATTTTCACATCCTGCTCAGTTTAAAGCAGTAATTTTCTGCAAGGACAACAGAGGGAAAAAAATGCTTTACACTGCTTATATTAATTACATTTTTTCATTACCCGTCATGTTTTCTACAGGCTTGTGTATTATTACTGTAAAATGTAATGAAACAGAAAAAGAAAAAAAAGAATGGACTTCTGGGAAATTTTCCAATTCTTGAAATGCAATGTTAATTGAGAGCTATTTTTAGGTCATCACAGATAGAGCTGAACCCATTGCCATCAGTGCACACAATGGGGACAGCCCAGGTGCAACACAGACTGGGTGAGGGTATCAGTTTCTACTGATGGAGAAAAGGGGAGAGAAGCAAACTCCCCAGAGGGGAGGTTCTTGGTAGGTTTGGGGCAGCTTCTATTTCCTGACATAAAGTTCTCAAAGCACGAAATGAACGGGAAGGGTACAGAGCTGGCATGGGTCCAGGACCTGCCGGAACCATGGGTGCTCCAGAAGGAGACCCAGTGGCTCCTGTGACAAGAGGGCAAAGCAAATGAAAGTGAGAAGCTCACTGCTTTGGTGGCTGACTTCCAGCTCTGGCATGGAGGGCACTCTGAAAGTCAGCATAAAATAAAGTCCCCCAAAATGTATCAGAAATGTGATCCCTTTAATTTATAGATCTCCTAAAAGGCTGCCAGAAATCAATTATTTTAATTTGTATATAGCACAGCCATGGACTGATTCAAGTTCTTTTGAAGTATTTTTAAACAGCCATTGCACAAAGCCATCCTCTTTCCCATATGCAAAAAAAAATGAATTGAAAACCACAATTTCTCACAGTGGCTTTGATCGCGAGAAAAGACACACAGGCCTCTGCAAGCAAATCTGAGGCCCCCCGCTAAGTCCTTTAACTGGGTACCTTTACTGTTGGTCCCAAGAATCACTGCAGCTCTCCCTGCATTATCTGCCTCCTTTCCCAAAGAGCGCAGGGAAGGTGTTTGAGCCAATAACAGCTTGTGAAGACGGGAGGAAATGCTTACTGCTACTTGCGGGTGGGTGGAGGTTCCCTTTGAAACAGGAGAAGTGGAAAATCTTTGATGTGCACTTACCAAGGCCAAAATGAAAGGGGAGAGAGCATCCCATGTGGGGGAAGCCACTATTATCGCCACAAAGCTGTTCTGTTTTACACAGCACTACTGTAAAAGCAAGAGCCTAACGCAAACATTTCAGCAGCCGTCCTCACTTGCCAGGTAACATGTTATGGAAACATTGAGATTAACCCAGACAGTTTTCTACCCACTTTAGTCCCATGCATGTAGCAATCTCAAAAGGCAGTCATGGCCAGATGATGGGATTACCAAGACTGACCTCTGATTCTTCTGTTGGCTTTGGTGCTACTGGAAAGCTGATAAGTATAGGAGACACCTCTCCACCCATATTGTCCCAGATCATCAAGGCCTTTTTGGGGTGGATCCTAAACAAAGGCACTTAAGCACCCAAATTCCCGAGGTGATCTGATCCTTTTCCACCTATAAGACATAGCTTGCATCCTGTCTTTTCTTTGTTCACTACAAGTTTCTTTGCTTTTCTGTGGATCTGTCAGCCTGCTCACCAGGCTCGCCCCTTTTCCAATCTTAGCTCAAGAATCCCGAATATGCCCAAGGGCCTCATGAAGTAGCAGGCTTCAGTGCTCCTCTGGGTCTGGCAGTGTGGCTCACCTTGACCTGAGCAGTAGCATGGGCCTCAGCTTTGTACTCACTGCCTGCCTATTTTCAAACCTCTGCTGTACCCAGCCATAAGCTATGACTTATCAGAACATACTACCTTTGTGCATTCCAGATGTGTTTCTTCCTCTCACCCCCAGCAGATTTGACACTGGTATAGAAATGTTATGGATTTGACTGGCAAGGTTTAGATGGATTTAAAAAAAAATAAAAATACACACATAAAGCAAAGCAAAACACAAACTGAAGAGTTAGTTTGCTCTCGAAACATCTCTAGTGCTAAGATAGAAGTGATAAATCATAAATATAAACCAACATGATTTTCTCTTATCTGACACATTGAATTAAGACTGTTGAGCTCAAACACTTAGAGCAGAATTGACAAACACTTCCTTTTAGGAATGCTGCATCAAAGCTATTAACTTTTATAGTCAGAGACCATTTAGAGCCAAGGCAAGGCATGTGCATTAGCACACTCTGCCACTCACCCAACAAAAGGCATGCGAGCTGGGATACTCTATTAGCAAATCAAGAAAGTCCTGCTCCTATTGACCATGCTTGTCCTGCCTCCAGTAGTGGTGCCAGCATTTGGACTTTAGTTTGCCAGGCCAAGGTGGCTCCAACTTGTTGTAGCCTCACTGTGGCCCTTAGCTCATTATTGGCTTGTCAGCACTATACTTCATCAAGACTGACAGATAACCCCATACTTTTGTATCTCATCGTGACAGGCTCCTTTTTGTTTTCAGACTTGAGTTATTCCCTTTTGCTAGGAAAATTGATCTGGATCCATAGCTCTCTGATTGAAAGTCACATTTTTCTACAAAGGACTCAGCTTTGTTCTTTCACGAGGCTTCAGTTCTCCTCAGCACCCCAAGTTGCTCTCCTTGTAGGCGGTGGCCCAGAAATGGCAGGGCTCCTTTGCAGGCCCAAGCAGGTGAATTTTTTTAGTGGAATGACAAGAGGAAATGGTGGAGGGCATGGAAGGAGCTAAGGGACTCATGAGGCCACAAAGTCTCCTGGTGCACGGACAGTTTAACTCAAGCCAGCTAGATCCTACCACAATGCCCCTGTGGCCACGGCTCCCATGTGAGTCAGCCCCTTAGTGCACCAGCTACTGGGGAAAGGGCAATAAATGAGTTATTCCAAGTCAAAGCCACTGCGTAGATCAGGGAGTCAGCATTAAAATGGAAATTCCGACTTAAGATGATGTCCATGGGAATTTTGTCATTGCTTTCACCTGAAGTAGGATTTCATCTCTAGGAGCTTTCATTTTTCCAGTTGATTAGCTGGCACCTGTCCTCTGCTGAAAGACGGTAGCGGTGCACCTGAAGAATTGCAGTAATAAGCCAGTCGAGGAGGCTTTGCAGGATGGACCCATGGAGACTGCAGTCATTTGACTGGATCAATAGGTGGGATTTCATCAGAGAGAGGGGATTCAAATGTCACTTTGAAAATTTCACTTCAATGTGTTCATTTTCTGTTACAGCTGTGTCAGGAATGGCCTGTAGATTTAAACTCTGACTCAGAGCAGGAGAAATGAGGATCCATTAATTCTTATGAAAAAAATGCCATTCCAGGCCATAGCCCTAACATAAATGAATTTGGCATGTCCAGGAGTGGACCATCACTTCCATGATGAAATCAATGGATATAATTTAAGCTTTGGTCAGATGAGGCTTCAAGCTTGCAGACCATGCACCAAATGTTTATTAGTGTTTAGAGGGTCAGACAGCTACTGACTGCAGCACAGAGCTCTCAAAACTTTTGTTGTCTCAATCCCGGGAAGCAACAGACAACAGTTCTTAAATATGTCTCAGGCTTTAAGATTTTCAGAAGCTCTTGTGTTCCCAACTCCCATAGGCAAAAGAAGCCTGGAAGCTTTAAAAAACAGAAGTAGGCACTGATCTGCATCCAGAGGTGCTCTAGTATCTGTGGAAATTTGCTTCTAATTTATCCAACAGCCCCATCTTTCTGGGTCACATTTAGGACCATGAGCACTTTTCATGGCCCTGCTCTGCAAAATCTGCTCCCTTGCAGAGGGTTGAGGGTAAAAAAGGAAAGACAACATGTTACGGACCCCAGCTGACAAAAATATGCCATAAGCAGGGATGTGCAAGTCAGGGTATTAAAAAGATTCCATTGGTATACTTCAGCTGCAGAACCCAACCAAGATGGGGAAACTACATCTTCCAGTTTGACATTTTTGCAGGTGCAAAGATCCCCAACCTGCCTCGCCGCCCCATTGTGTCCGCTGCAGCAGGGATGTGCCAGGCAGCATGGCCCAAACTCCGGGGCTCACGGACTTTGACTGCCACCACGCCAGCACCCAGCTCCTGTTACACCCCGAGCACTGAGGTGTGGAACTGGGTGTCCATGCTCACACACAGCCCATTGGGGTCGGGAGCTGACCCCTGGCCTCTCTGATTTGGCTCAGTATGTCACACTTTAATCTTACCATTTTCCTCGAGTTTTCCTAACTGTAGTATTCCTGGGTATCATCAGTGTAAATTTCACCTCCCAAGTAACTCCTCAAACCCAAGCATATCCCTGTTTAAATACCAGGATTGGGATGAAGAATACTCTTCTTAAATGGTATCCTTTGAAATGGGGCACTGTGCATGAAAAGGCCTGCCAGCTTCCCATCAGAAGGGTGAGCTGAGGTGGGGGGGGCTGGAAACACTGACCGCAGCCAATTTCTTTTTTTTTTTTTTTTTTTCTATTTGTTAATCCACTTTGTCCAAACAATATGAACATTTGGTGCATTTAGCTCTAAATATGTCAAATGCTCCTTTAGGAAAGAACTTCCAAAACCTAAAATCATCTTTTAAGATCAAATTTATTGCCAGAGCTCAAAATGATTCTTCTCTATACAAATAAACACACACAGACTTGCGTACTTCATCTGCACTGCAGGAATTGTCCTGGGATAGCACTGTGCTATCTGTGGAGCCCTGCTGCAAAGCCCAGCTTTCTGATACCAAAAGAGCACTGCAAATATTAACACATTGTTGAGAGTGGGGGAAGGAAAAAAAAAAAAAGCAAGAATGATTATCCCAAGAATATAACAAAACTAAAAATAAATTGGCTTCATTTTCACCTATTGCAGACCAATGGGGGTAAAACAACTTTAATTAGTGTAACAGGACAATAGGAATGAAATTGGCTTGGTCACAAGATTTTTGCAGGATGACACTGATGGTATTACTATCCAACTTCAAAGATTTGGAAAGATGTGGCTGCTAACACTAGAGAATAGAAACCTGTTTTTCATCAACTAGGCTGGCCTGACAAATTAAGTCTGTGGAGTCATTAGATTAAGATAAGAGCTTATCTCCTAGACTGACATTTATTCAGAGGTTTTTATGCTGCTCAGCTAGTAATTAGTGCAGTTGAATTTTTAACACTGCTTTGTCCAGTCACTTTACAAATTTGAAATATATACAGTTTTTATTAAAAAATAAAAAAAATAAAAAAAAATCTGAGAGTACAAAATTATTAGGTTGGAAATGTTTTAATTCTAGAAAAGTTTGATGCTAAAAATCTTCAAGCAGGTCAGAAATGCTTCTGCTTTTGACTCATTTCCATATACAGATTGAGAGGCCCCTTAAACTAAATTTTTAGGCACTAAGCAGCAGATATCTGTAGCAAATCTGTAATTTCTTTCATGCCCAACCATTTTGTAATTCTGCTGCTTTCCAGGGGCAAGAATCCAGTGGAGGCTGCACTCTGCTCATTAATGCCTGTCTACCTCCTTCCGCACTCAGGTTGGGATTTCTGGGGGGGAGTTTCAAAAGGATTCTTCTCTCATATGTCTGATTTCATGGGATAAAGTTTATTTTTCCTGTCTTTCTTTTCTTGTAGTAACAGATGGATTGTTCCACAGAAAACCAATGCATTACTTTTGGACACATGTTTTAACATTGTGTTAGACTAACAAATCTCTTTAAAAAAAAAAAAAAGCTCACTTTGAGTGATCAATGATCAGAATTGGAATAATAATTAGTGATGAAATGGGTGAAGATTTTTTTAATGAACTTTGACTTTTTTATAGCTGTCCTATTATTACTGTTACAATACTTATTTTGTCCAAAATGCAACCATCTCAGCATGTAACTGTTAGAAATACAGACAAGGAGAGTTTGTACTAGGAAATTATGGTTCATCCAACTACTTTAGTTCTTTATTCCTATGATTACTGGCTTCCCCCTTGCCCCCAAAGAAAAAAAAAAATAGCAGAGACTCTGGAAAGACCCAGACGACCTCAGCCTGCCTGTTTGCAAAACAGACCATTCACCTGTGCACGTTACACCCTACTGCCAAGACCCCCGGCACCAGGGCAGCCGGCCACACCACCTTTGCCCCTCTTCTGAGCCTGCAGTGGCAGTGGTGGAGCGGGACGTGGGTGCTGAGGCCACCTGGAACCAGGGTCTGTGTGCCAGTGTTTCAAGTCTGCTGCTGTGGGTTTGGGTTTTCCTGACAATTACGTGACCCCGCAGCACCAGAGGAGTTAGGCACCTGGTGCAGTGGGAGAGGGCGGGCACGAGGAAGCAGGGATATCAGGGCTTGCACAGACAGGAGAAAAACCCTGCTGCCCTCCCCTTCCCGAGCCAGAGCCACCACCTAGGCCTGCCCTGACTCCTGTTTTCAGGCAGACGCTCTCAGGCCTCTCTGACAGAAAGACCCGCAGCACTTCCCAGGGTGAAACCCTGCCACTGGGCATCCCACCATCCCCAGACTGCAGGTGAGACCTCAGCCTGTGGTTAGGAGCACCAAGAGGTGGAGACAGAGACAATATCATAGGCTGGTTTGGTTTGGTAGGGGCCTCTAAAGATCATCTTACTGAACGATACATGTGGCAATGCTCATGAAGTGGCTGGGAAGAAATTTGCGTCAATCTGACCACTTGCATCAGTCCCCCATGAGCTCCAAGCACCGTTTGGCAGACAGCCCTTTTCTCCCCTCTGAACTGTAGCTGTTGATGCTGCCTTTGCTATCTCCCAAGTCCAAAATCCCACAGAATTGCCAAGTACAGCTCACTTCCCTGCCGGAATGGCCCAACAGAGCGCAGAAGTGGAGCCCGGGCCTGGCCCTTGGGTGTCTGTGAGGGGAAAACCCAAATTCTGATTTCTCTAGGGACGAGCATGGCCTGAGTAGAGGGAGGAAGGAGTTGAGCTCAGGCTCCCTGGGGTTTGTGGCAGCAGCATCCCCATTTCCCTTTGTTCCCCTGTGCTCTGCGTTGCTGCAGAGGCTGGACAGTGTCAGCACTGCCCCAGCAAGCTCCGGTGTGGCTGTTAGATGAAGGGGAAAGCTGTCATCACCACACAGACACACAACCAAAGAAAGCCTGTGCCTTTGAGCTGAAGAGACAACTAATATGAAGCTATAAGCATCTTCTTTTGATGGCTGTGGAGATAACAGCACACAGGCATCTGTCACAGCTGTCCATCAACAGCGCTGCCTCATGGAGCAGTTCCCAGGCCCGGAGCCACTCCAGCCACCTCAGCCAGCCGCCCGTCCATGGGGCCTCAGCTCGTGGCCTGCCGCCATCCTGCACCTCCATGAGCGATGCCGCTGTCCTGCACCTGTGCCTTGGGTCAGCGGTTTAAAGACAGCTGCTGCTTGATGGCGCACACAAAATGAATTACGGCCCTCGGTTACGGCCTAAGAGTCTGGAGACTGAGACCTTCACTGACCCCGCGCAGGAGGCCAAGGGCTGGCAGGAGCACAAGCAAAGGAGAAGTCCCGCCAGGTCAAGGGAAGGGGCATCACAGGCTAATAAACTCCGTTACCACAAGGAGAACTTTGTTCAACTTCTGATGCCAGAAAGGACTGCCTGGACTGGCAGGTAAATCTCCCTGAAGATAGAGGAAATGGAGGTTAGAGCACCATATTTATCTCCAGCTACTTAGTAAATAGCGAGATGCTGCAAAAAGAGAAATGGAGTTTTAGCAGCAGGAAGGTGTCGCTGAATGGCAATAAGAGCACAACCACCCTTTGCTCTGCCTGCTGTCGGAGGTACCCCGCTCTCAGGTGGATGATTGCTCTTCAGCACTTGGCCAAGGTCAGACAGGTGAGAGAATTTTTTCTCAAGTTTCTAGCATTCCTAAGCAATTTCTAAAATGAGAGAAAAGGCCAATTACTTCTGTTAACTGGCAAATACGTAGGCAGTGCCAACAGAAATTGCTGCCTGTTACTTAGACTTGCTCTGATTTTATTTTGACAGCTTTGGGCTTTTAGGTTTGGCACCAGAAGTAGCCACGTCCCAGTTTAAAAAAATTGCTTGCCCTTTTCAACTGGATTCCATAGGCTCAGGCTTACCCCTGGTAAATGCTTCACGGTGCCATAAATTATGCATCGAGTTCCACACAAACTTCCTCTACTCCCTGAAATGAAGGTGAACATTCGGTAGCACAAAAACGCGATGTAGCCATCCAGCTGTTTGTGTTTCCCTCAGGCATTCAATACTTCCCACAAATAACTACACTTTGCAGTTCTATAACATACATCCTGAGACCCCACAGGGCACCACAGAGGTGGAGTAAACGCCTCGATTTCTATGTTGTAGGTGCTTAGCACTTCTGAAATGCAAGTTCAAGGCTGGTTGTGCCAAACATCTAAGCTTGGAGAAGTCTTTGTGGAAAGCTGGGGGAAATGATGTGCTTAATCACTGGTGGGCAGTCGGTGGTCAATGCGATCACTGGAGGGGGTTCCCTCACCACACAGGAGGACATCCCTCTCCAGTAGCTGGAGATTTACGCATGTTATTTTTCCGTGGTGCAGTATTCATTAAGCACCTTGCCATGACATGCCATTGCCAGTGTGCCAAATCCTGAGCAAATCACATCCTCTGTTCTTTAGCAGATCTATGAGATAATCTATTACAGATTAATCATTTCAGTCTTATGGTGCAAAGTCAAAAATAAATTGGGGTTTTGAAGCTGGAGGGGAGCCACTTGGGGGGTGGTGTGTTCTCATTGATGCTCCTTATTTGACTTTGAAAACAGTGTCACAATGAGATTTTTGGAGCTGATTGTTACCCCGTGGAATCCAAATCACAAGGTAAAAATGTTGTGGACTAAGTCTTTATCTCCACAAATATCAGCTCAATGTTGAACTGCAGATGATTTTCAGGCTGTTTCCTTCCCTCTCTTCACAACATGAAATATATCTGGGCTGATCCATTACATCTCTTTAGAATAATAGATGACAGAAAAATAAATAGAATAAAATAAAAGCCAAACAGTTTTAAGGACTGAATATCTGCTGGAGATGGAGGTATCCAACCCAGAAAAATAATACAGGCCAGGAATACAGCCAAATATACTATATGAAAATATTCATTTGCATCGTTTTAAATATTCCCTAACAATTTATAAGCTCCTAAATGTCAGGCAGTGAGTAATTTGCCTAGTGCCATAGTTCCTTGTTACACTCCCAGATGAATCGCAGCAGGTCCCTGGTGTCTAAATCGGAGCAGGGGTCAGTGCACAGGGAGAGCTCATTGTCCCTGTGCAGCTCCCTGATCTCTTCTGCAAGATAGGAAGAGCCAAAATCCTCTCCAAATTGGGTATGAGTTGAGAAATGAGACATTTAGTTCCACCTGTGCAGCTATGAACCATCCTCCTAGACAGGAAGGCTTTATCCTGCCATCAGTTATTGAATGCAAAACTACA